>NW_005871108.1:4428338-4471549 GCF_000147115.1 Myotis lucifugus
TTTTGGAGTCACATAGTTGGGAGCAACACTCAAGGGGCCACAGAACCGCATGTGGCTGGCGAACCGCAGTTTGCCGAACACGGGTCTAGGGCATCAGAAATATATGTCAGAAGGAGTAGGAGGTGAAACGTTTGATCCAATTTAGAAAAGGCCTCAAACCCAAAACTTGACTGCAGACTTGACCCTGTGAGCAGGAGGCAATATGATTGTGACTGGGACCTAGGTGAAGAAGGCAGTATGGAGGCTAGGGACACTGAATGCCCCTGGGCTTGGCAGACAGATGGCAAAGAGACTGGCTATAGAATTCTGGGGTGATTTGATGGGGGGAGAGGGGGTCACACACTCCCAGCAGCAGAGCCATATTGGTTCTGATCCCAGGCCTGTTCCAGCCCAGTCTGGCAGCTTGGAAGGATGTGAAGGAGGGAACCATAGAGCCAGTCACAAGAACCCACAGTCTCCCTGGGACACTTCCTGGAGGGGTGGGGACAGAGTAGGTCAATCCAGAAAAGCACATAGGATAACATGCTGTACACTGTTTATCAATTTAATCACTGTCTGATGATGTCTCTGATTCTGTCAGAGAAAACAGATTGTAGCAGGCAGAGTTCATCTTCCCAACTTTAGCTCTTCATGATTGTGACCTTAAACAAGTCATAGAACATCCTGAACCTCTATTTTCACATCTGTAAAGTATCACATGGGGCTGTACTGCTCTGGTCCTCTGAGACACCCCATCTGGTTGAGTATGTTGGCAGGGGGTAGAGCAGAAAGGCTCAGAAGCAGATGGACTCCCTCCCAAGATTCTTGCTGTGCGACTATAGAAACTCTACTTCCCTAAAAGTTAGGCTAGGAATGGTCCCTTTACTGATCCTGCACATCAGAGCAGTATACATGGGACTCTCCGTGTGAGGCAAGGACAGATTATGCAATCTCTACATCAGACAGGCCCCATGGACCGTGTCTCTTGACATAAAGCTTCCAAGAACGTCTCCTCTGGAACAGCAGAGTTATCTGAAAGCTCCTGGCCATTTGTCCCATCTCAGCAGCAAAGGCATCTCCAACTTGCCCTTGAGGGACCCCCAGACTTTCAAAGCACATGGGTGCAGTTGGTGCTTGAGTCCAGTTAGAGGTTCTCCTTTGGGTGCACAGGCCCAGAAGCCCAGAAGCCTTGTCAGTGGAGGCGAGGAGGAAGTGGCCAGACCCTTGCCCTGGTGACATTAAGAGCCTGCAGGGAGGGTATGCATGCTCTCTCACTTGCTCACTCGCTGTCTGTCCAGCACTCACATCCTCATGGGCCCCCCCACACACACCTTGTTATTCTGGCGGGATGTGTGACTTTTCCAGGTGCCTTAGACACAGTGAGTGTTCCTTCTGCACACCCTGACCACTTCTCCAGCCACCCTGCTGCCTTTAAGAGCCTCTCCCTGGGCCCTCACACATGCCGTCCTGCTGCTGGCAACACTGCCATCCTACCTTTCCACTTGGCTAACCAGCCTCCTTATCTGCATTTTTAATTCTGTCTCCTCCACTAGACAGTTTCAAGAGTACAGAAACTTGTGAACACATTTGACAAATATTTATTGAATAAATAAATGAAAGACTTCCTAAACCTCCCTCCATTGCTACATCCCACTGTGGGGGTTGGAGGTAGGGTCAGCAGTAGAGATGGGGATCAGAGATGTCCGTGGGACATGTTATTTAGGATGAAAACCAGTGATTTGACATCTTGACACAACCACTTTGATATGGCAAGAAAAATCACTGCCAGCAGAGCCTCTGAGGCATTGGGGCTGGATCACCTTAGAATGGCCGTAGAGCACAGGCCCCATGGGGGCAGCGCCCAGCATAGAACAGCCTGGCTGCTGTGTGTTTGTGAGGTGGGTCCTTCCTGGACTGTAATTAGCACCCCATATTGTGGGAGCAACCTAGCGCAGCCCTGCCCAGGAAGGAGGTTCATGTCCCTTTCCTCCCACCTAAGCTTCCTCATTGATCAAACTGAGGAGACCAAAAATAGCAGCAGGTGGTGTCAGACAGTGTGGATCTCCACATTCATACCAAATTTCACCCCATCCTGGCCCAGAATAGCCCATATGAAGAGATGTTTTCAGACAGACTTGGTTTTCACTTGTTAACCTCCCTGATGTGAAGCTGAGTTGACAGCATAATCAAGCTTCAAAACTCTGCTTCCCCCAAAGCACTTGGAGTGATATTATTGAATTAGAGCTTGATTTTTTTTTGTAAGAAAAGACACTAGTATTGCTAATTATGTCCGCTTTTATCGGTGGCTTTAATTATTTTTATTAGTAAGTGATTATTTACTTAAACAGATTGCTTAGTCATGAAACTATTAGTCATATAAGATCTGCTTCTTCCCAGTCCCATCAGCCAGCCGTCATGGGAGACAGCTAGCGTTAGGCTTAAATCAGCAGACAAAGCATGTGTGTCCGAGGTCCTGCCATTTCGCTTCTGTTCAGCAGGGCGGTCAGACCCAACCACCACACCTCACATTTTTGCCTTGGCTTGAGCAAGATATTTAACTCTCTGAGCCTCAGTATAAAGTGAGAAAACACTAGTACCTGCCTCATAGAGTGATTGAGGACTCATTGAGATGCCATTATAAGAAGTGGTTGGCCCGGGACTGGCCACATGGAAGCCTTGGTAAATGTTCACGATCTGATAATGAAGGGCAAAGTTGAAACACTGCTTCTCCAATTTCTTCTTCTATAAAAAGGAGCGTCAGACTCAGCCCTGAGGTCTTGCACTTGCAATGATTTCATGATGGATAGTCCTCATTACTGGATGGGATCCCCAGAGCTGGAATCCAGGTAGCTTTGGCCCCCTTTGATCGGTGCCTTTGAAATTTTCTCATCCAGCCTGTGACAGAACTGACATTAACCCAAGAGCAGTGGGGTTGAAGTTGGTATCTATCTTTGACACTGATTTGCTGGGTGACCTTAAACTAGTGGTTCTCCCAGAACCTGCAGCTTCAGTATCACCTGGGAACTCCTTAAAAATAAATACAGGTTCTTGCTTGGCCAGCATTGCTCAGTGGTTAAAGCATTAGCCCGGGCACCAAAGGGTCATGGGTTTGATTTCCCATCATAGGCATATACCTGGGTTGCAGGTTTGATCCTTGGCCCCAGATGGGTTGCATGCAGGAGGCAACCAATCCATGTGTCTCTCTCACATGATTGTTTCTCTCTTTCCTTCTTCCCCCTCCCCGTCCCTTTCACTCTTTCAGAAAATCAATGGAAAAAATATACTCGGGTGAGGATTAACTAAAAAAAAAGGAGATTCTGCCCTAACCGGTTTGGCTCAGTGGATAGAACATCGGCCTGCGGACTGAGGGGTCCCAGGTTCGATTCTGGTCAAGGGCATGTACCTTGGTTGCGGGCACATCCCCAGTAGGGGGTGTGCAGGAGGCAGCTGAATTGATGTTTCTCTCTCATCAATGTTTCTAACTCTCTATCCCTCTCCCTTTCTCTCTGTAAAAAAATCAATAAAATATATTTTTTAAAAAAAAGGAGACTCTTGGGCTCTACCCCAGACCTGCTGAATCCAAAGAGCTTGGGGTAGGGCCCGGCAGTGTTTGTCTTAAGCCCAGCCAGCCCTCAGGTCATTCAGATGCCCTCCATTTTGAGAACCACTAGCAATTTATTTAAACTCTCGGAACCTGAGTTTCCTTACCCAGAAAACAGGATATCCTACCTCCCTGTTGGTACTGGGAAGATTAGAAAAGAGCATGCGCCGCAGAGGTCGCTCCTGGGTCTCACTGCTGAGGCCCTCACAGGAAACCTGCCAGTTTACCTTCTATTTCCCAGCAGTTGGAAGTGGCCTGGGCAGTGATGCTTTGTATTCACCCACTCCCTTTTATGGTTGGTGGTTTAATTACGTATTTCCTTTCTAGTGTGTTTTTCTCACATTTCACATTTAGTAATTTGTGTTTTCTTTTTTCTCTTTTTGCAGATAAAGACTACTTCCTGATTGTGATTCAGAATCCAACTGAATAAGCCACTCTCTTGGCTCCACGCACCATTCCTTAATTTAATGCCCCCTAAGAATAATAGTGTTAATCATGTCAACCAACTGGCAGGTGGAAATCACCTTAGAGCCCATGCAGACCAATCCAGTGACCAGTGTGGGCTGCAGCTCCACCCCACCCACCAAAGGCATCCCTCTGCTGGCCAGTTCCCCCGAGTACCCAGGAGGGCCTCTTTCCTCAAGTCCGGGTTTCAGAACAAGAGCTTATGAGAGGCCCACACCCTGCTTCCTCCTGACTTTCAGTTCACGTTGTTGCCCTTGGAAAAGGCTGCTTTTCTTTAACTAAAAATAACTGAAACTTGCCCTGTTGTGTGTCTTTAAACACTAGGTTGAAAGGCCTCCCTCTTCCTGTGTCATCACGTGGTCTGAAGGCTGAGCCCTGTGGCCAGCTCCAGCCCCCCCAGCAGATTGTGTTCGTAGCATGAGAGGCTTGCTACTTACTGCACCTGTGGCCATGCTTGCTGAGCTGCACCTGGTTTATCATCGGTACCCTGGTTTCTGAGTCTCTTGTCCCTAGCCATCCCTTGTATCATTTATCACTCCCACCAATGTTTTTGGGGTTGGTTTGTTTAATCCTTACCCGAGGGCATGCTTAGAGAAAGGAAGGGGGAGAGAAAGAGAAATAAATGTCATGTGAGAGAGAAGCATCGATTGGTTGCCTTACAGATGCTCCCTGACAGGATCAAACCCACAAACCAGCTTTGTGCCCTGACTGGGAATTGAACCAGCAACCTTTCCATACATGGGACAACACTCAACCAAATGAGCCACTCTGGCCAGGCTCCCACCATTGTTTTGAAAGATTTTTTTCTGTTACACTGCCCTGGGGAAAGGAAAGAAGTAATATGTGTTGAGTGCCCAGAATGTACCTGGTGTGTTATATACCATGGCTCATATCCTCACAATACCCTACAGACAGGGTATCAAAGCCATCTTAAAAATGAGGAAATTGGGGTCTAGAGAATGCCTTGCCCGAGGTCTCACAGATAGGAGCACAGGTATTTGACTCCAGAAGTCCTGCTCTTTCTGAACTGCCTTCCCAAGAAATGCTGGGTGGTCCCATTCACCTGAGTGAGCTCATCCTGGGTAAATACCCCCTTTCCCTTAGACTCATGTGTGGGGGTCCCAGAAGGTGCTACTCTGACTCTGTAGGCCACCCATCACGCAGCAGCACTCTGGTATTTTAACCACATGTATTTAATTTTTATTAGGTTTTTCTTTTTGTCTTTTATTTCTTGTTACAGAGGGGAAAGATTTAAAACTGTTTAGTGCAAACCTTGAAATCCCCCCTTCATTTTTCTCCCTTTCCCCATAAGTAACCTCATCTATGATGTGAGTTCTTCCATCTAGCAAAATACTTTTCTAAATTTTCAGTGAAGTTTTCAAAAACAGTATCAGGGAAGTAAAACATGTACCCTTGGAACATGGGGATGTAGTTTATAAGGGCTCTGCAAATTTCTTCAAATCTCCTATTTTAATGAATGATCATAAGAGTTTTCCATTCCATAAAACATCCATGTTTGTCTTAATATAGAAATAAACCTTTTAAATAATTTCCCCCAAATCTTCAAATAGAACATTCCCTAGGAAACCACTGCATGTGTGTCCTGTCCCTACGGACTCAGGAAGCAACCCTGAAGAGAGGGGGATTGCAGGACTGGAGCAAATTGGCCCTGGATCCGTAATTACCAGGTTCAGTTTAAAAGTGAGGTACGGCAACCAGTATCTTTATTTTCAGAGGCTGTGGGTGGTTGGGATCCAAGTCAGATTCCCGAGTCCTTCTGGCTTGAGTTTCTCCTAGAAGAAGAATGAGGAAGAAGATCTGATGGGGGGTAGGGAGGTCAGCTCTCTAGAGGAGGGAAAGGCTTCTGTCCCTTGGGAAGGAGGTGGTCTGGCTCCTGAGCAAGGATTTGGGGACCTGGCTCTCTTATTCCCTTAGTCCCTCCCTCTTGTTTGCCTTAAAATTCCCCATCCTAAAACTCCCTTGAGGTCCTGGGAAAAGTTTAGGCTCAGTCTGACTTTGGGGGAAAACAGGTGGCTCATGACCATAAAGATGCTCCACCTCCCAGTCCCTTGAGTGTGGAATTTCACACATAGGAGGCCCCCTTGGATGCTTTCCAGTTTGTCATGCAGCATGCAGAACTGGATTCATCTTAGCATGTAAAAATGCATGTTTTAAAAAGCTTAGATAATGATACAACACATGCAGCAACCCTAGTGTTTCTGTACTTAAGATTAGGATGTGGCCCTAGCCCAGTGGTCGGCAAACTGCAGCTCGCGAGCCACATGCGGCTCTTTGGCCCCTTGAGTGTGGCTCTTACACAAAATACCACGTGCGGGCGCGCACGTACAGTGCGATTGAAACTTCGTGGCCCATGCACAGAAGTCGGTTTTCGGCCTGGGCGAGTCTATTTTGAAGAAGTGGTGTTAGAAGAAGTGGGGGGTGTTGGTCGGTCGGTCGGGCAATGGGAGATGGGGCGCACGGGGGAGGTACATTGTTTTGAGGTATCTGAAACAAGTATACAAGACGAGTGTGGATGGGAGAGTTGGAAGGGGTCGACCTCAGCGAACGTACCTCAATCAGATTGAGGACGTTTTTAGCAAAGGCCAGCTTAGGAGTACCCTAATTAAGTTAATAACAATGTACCTACCTATATAGTTTAAAAAATTTGGCTCTCAAAAGAAATTTCAATCGTTGTACTGTTGATATTTGGCTCTGTTGACTAATGAGTTTGCCGACCACTGCCCTAGCCGATTTGGCTCAGTGGATAGAGCGTCAGCCTGCGGACTGAAGGTTCCGGGTTTCAATTCTGGTCAACAGGCACATGGCCGGGTTGCAGGCTTGATCCCCAGTAGGGGGGCATGCAGGAGGCAGCTGATCAATGATTCTCTCTCATCATTGATGTTTCTCTCTCTCCCTCTCCCTTCCTCTCTAAAATCAATACAAATATATATATTTTAAAAAGTAGAATGTGTACAGGAATACAGTATCTACTGACATCATAAACTGACCACTATCCTGGGCATGGCTTCTGGGTTTCCGAAGTACATTTGACTATAACAAGGGTGTGCTTGCTCCCAGGATTATGAGATATTTCAAACATACAGAGTTGAAATAATTATATATTCTCCAATTAATATCCTGCCATATCTATCACATAACTGTCCATTCCGACATCCATTCCCCCCCCTTTTTTTACTTGGTGTTTTCAAAGGACAATTACAGATTAGTACACACTCTTAAACACTTCAATGTCCATATCATTAACTAGTTTACCTTTTTTTGGAAGGTAGGTAAGTAAGATTTACATATAGTGAAATGCACAAATCCTAAATGTACCACTTAAGTGACAAATTTGTACACCTGTCAACCTACCTCCACCCCTTTCAAGATCATAGTACTCTAGAAAGTTCTGTTGCTTCCCAGCCCATATCCACACCTACTGACCAAATGCAACCCTGTTCTGATTCCCATCACATAGGAACTTCACCCTCCAAGGTACAGCTCTTGGCTGGGGTCCCAGTACAGAGGCCTGCAATTCAGGGAAGTGGCTGCCACCTCCATCAATCTTCTCCCCTCCGCCTCAGCACTTAGCACTCTGTTGAAATTCTGATGTTCCTCTGTGAGCTGGTATCACCTTTTCTCCAAAAAACATATAAGAAAAAATGTTTTAAAACACTCTTCCTCCTCTTCATATGTTTGACCTTCAGATCAACTACTTTTGTACACCTTAAAAATTTATATTTTTTAAAATTGATTTTCAGAGAGAGAAAGACAGGAACATCAATGATGAGAGAGAATCGTTGATTGGCTGCCTCCTGCACGCCCCACACTGGGAATGAAGCCTACAACCTGGGCATGTGCCCCGACCAGGAATCAAACCTTGACCTCCTGGTTCATAGGTGATGTTCAGCCGCTGAGCTAGATCAGCCGGGCTACTTTTGTACACTTCCATTGAGAATCCTAAACTATCAGGTTCTAGTAAAGTACTAGAAAATTTATGGAGATCTCCATAAATTCAATCATTTGCAGCAGGTAGAAATTAAGTTGCTAAATATCGAATTGGTAGACAATCCAATGTCAATGAACTTTAGCTGATCTATCATATTCAATTGAGAAGGGAAATAACACATTCAGAGTACTACCTATTGTTATGTTAAACAAGCTCAGTTGGATCAAAGACCAACTTTATCTTGGTCTCCACTAAATTTATTCACTGGGGCTCATTCTTCCCCTGTCCCTGGAGGGAATGCAGGGAAGTCCCAGGCTTCGAAGGCCCTCCCGTAGGCAGATGAGGTGTCCAGTCCTGTGTAACAACAAAGCCTTTGAACTTCATTTAGAGATAGAGGCCGCCCCTTCCCCAGCCTGGGCCTGCTGCCAGCTTTGCCCCTGCAGTGGGGGCTGGGGGAGAGGCAGCAAGTGCTTGGCCTTGACCTTGTTTCTCCACCTTGTACTGTCACCTCTTTTGTCCCCTGTTGCTAAGACACACTGAGATGGGGAGAGGAAAGTTCATACTTTACCAATGCTGTTGTGAACTTCTGGCTCTCTGAGACTGGTGTGTGTTTAAAACTGAAGCTTGGGCTTCTGATACATGAGTTTCAAAGACCTGCCCCTATGCCCCAACTCCATCTACTTCTCTTGTCCTCCTACCTGCCATTCCCTTACTTTGTTTTTAATCTTTTTTAAAAAATACTTTTATTGATTTCAGAGAGGAAAGGAGAGGGAGAGAGAGAAATATCAATAATGAGAGAATCATTGATTGGCTGCCTCCTGCATGCCCCCTACTGGGGATCAAGCCTGCAACACAGGCATGTACCCTTGACCGGAATGGAACCTGGGACCCTTTCATCCACAGGCCTGACACTCTATCCACTGAGCCAAACTGGGTAGGGCTGGTTTTTTTTAAAAAATCTTTATTGTTGAAAGTATTACATATATGTCCCCCTTTTTACTTACATTGGTCCCCTCCAGCCTGCCCCCGCACTCCGCCCGAGGCCTTCACCACCCTGTTGTCTGTGTCCATGGGTTATACATATATGCATACAAGTTCTTTGATTGATTACCTCCCACCCACCCCCATCTTCCCTCTGAGATTCTACACTCTTCTTCCATGTCTCTGGATCTACTCCATCAGTTTATTTTGTTAATTAGATTCCACATATGAGTGAGATCATGTGATATTTGTCTTTCTCTGACTGACTTATTTTACCTGGTATGATACTCTCCAGGTCCCTTCATGCTGTCTCAAAGGATAAGAGACTCTTCTTTCTTACTGCTGCATAGTATTCCATGGCATAAACGTGCCACAGCTTTTTTATCCACTCATCTGCTGATGGGCATTTGGGCTGTTTCCAGGTCTTAGCTATTGTAAGTTGTGCTGCTATGAACATAGGGGTGCATATAGTCTTTCTGATTAGTGTTTTGGGTTTCCTAGGATATATTCCTAGAAGTGGGATCACTGGGTCAAACTGTCATTCCCTTACTTTGAATGATACACTCTCTTTGGCTGGCCCCTTGTAACTTTCCTTTTGTCCCCTGGTTCTCCTGGTCTCCCTCTGTTGACTCAGGAGTCACTCACCATCTACCTCCATGGGTAGTAGAAGTCATAGGATATCATCCGCTTCTAAAAATTGTTCTCTAGCTTCCAGCTCTTTCATAGGCTAAAGATCAGGCAGAAGTGTGAACTCACTTTGGGCCACCTTCTTAAGTCCTACATCGGCCCAGCTCCTTTCTTTGATATGAAGTCACTATTGCCTTGAGGTCACAGCAGAAACTGAGATGAAAACAATTACACTTGAACTTCCTAGTTCACAGGAAATATGTTAAAGACTGCCTAAAAGGCAAGATGAAATTGGGAATTTCATAATTTAAACTTTGTGTTTTTTAAAAATATATTTCTATTGACTTCATAAAGGAAAGTAGAGGGAGAGATAGAAACATTATTGATGAGAGAGAATCATTGATCCACTGCCTCCTGCACTCCCCATACTGGGGATCGAGCCCACAACCCCAGCATGTGCCCTGACCAGAAATCAAACTGTGACCTGGTTCATAGGTTGACACTCAACCACTGAGCCACATGAACCAGGCTAACTTTCTCAGTTTTAAATACCTTTTGACATGCAAGACTATTGTTTGATTGTCAGGTATTAGGTTTTTAGATATATTTAGAGAAAACATGAACAAAAATAAGTTGTTCTTATTGCTTGTAAGTTGTTCTTATATTACAACCTTCCTTTACAAAACAGTGCTTTATTCATTTATTCATTCATTCAACAGTTGCTTGGAAAATGCCTACTACTCAACAGGCTCCTGTTCTAAAACATACAGAGGATGATGACAAATGCTTATTTCTTAGAGATGAGACCGCCAATTAAAAAAAAACTGCTTGGGACACACCCTAGACAAATTAAATCATATCCCCTAAAAGTAATTCTTAGACGTCATTCATTTGTAAAACCTGCCCACATGACATGCAGCTAGGGTTGAGAACAACTAGCATAGCACCTTTACCACGGTTAAGTGTATAAGAGGCTATCACAAAAAATATTCAGAAATAAGGGAGAATTTCTTGAAAAGATTAAAAATATGAAGGAAATAAATTCAACAGAAGAGTTGCAAGTTGAAATTGAGAAAATCTCCAAAAAAAACAAATGGGAAAAAGATAATGGAAGATAAAGTGTAAGAAAATTAAAAGGATCAGTCTAGAATATTCAACATCTGATTAACAGGAGTTCCAGAAGAGAAAAGGGGGCGGGTAGGAAAATTTCAGCAAGAGACTAAAAAAAAAATTTCCAGGACTAAGGATATAACTTTCCAGATAGAAAGATCTGAGTGTCCAAAGCAATTAATTTTAACCCATGCCAGGCTCCATCATCATGAAATAGAACACTATGGACAGATACAATTCAGAGAAAAGAGAAATGGTCCAAATATTAGACATTACAAAAGCATTGGGCATCCCAAACAGCATCACTAGAAATGGAGAGAGTGGATCAATGTCCTCAAAGGTCTGATTTTTAAAATGTATTTACAACCTAGAATTTTATACCCAGCTAAACTATTAATCAAGTGTCAGAGTGGGATAAATAATTTCAGACATATAAGGTCATTTGTATTTATCTGCCATGCACCATTTTTTCAGAAAACTCCTGAAGACTGTATGTCAAAGTAAGGGAGTAAGTCAATGAAAGTAAGACATGGGATCTAGGCAGTTTGAGACTCCAACAAAAGAGAGAGAGAAAAGGGATAACTCAGGGTGGTGGTGAAGGGCACTGGGCAATAAACCTAGAGAGTCCTGAATAGAGTAGGAGGCTGTTTCCAAGAAGATGTATTTGGAGGAAATTTTAAGTTTTTCAAGGAATTTAGGGATAATTTAGTATTGTGGCATGGAAAACAAAACAAGAAATGGAAAAATTAAGCCAAAACTCCAGAAAATAAAACAAAAAAATTGTACAATAAAAAGCAAATCCAGAGCATATCATGTGGCTTAGCTGTGAATAATAGTTGTGTAGGCAAAACACTACAATCCCTGAGTGGTGCCATAACTGCTAGCGGAAGGGAAGGGCGAGGAGAGGCCACAGTCAAATCCCCTTCTATGGTAAGAGCTAAAGAAATACCTCAGGCCCTAACTGGTTTGGCTCAGTGAATAGAGTGTCAGCCTTCTGACTGAAAGGTCCCAGGTTCGATTCTGGCCAAGGGCATGTACCTTGGTTGCAGGCACATCCCCAGTAGGGAGTATGCAGGAGGCAGCTGATTGATGTTTCTCTCTCATCGATGTTTCTAACTCTCTATCCCTCTCCCTTCCTCTCTGTAAAAAATCAATAAAATATGTTTTTAAAAAAAGAAATAGCTCAGAAACATGAACATAAATATCGGAAGGAATAGCTATTTAAATTGCTATTTGAATTTTTTATACCATGAGTATTATTTGGGTAAAAATTAAATTTCAAAAGTTTGCAATAACCTAAAACTATGCTTATAATCTAGGTGCTTCTAGCCCTGTTCCAATGAAGTAACTGAAGAATGAGAATTTTCTAGAACTCCAGGGGAATCTGGAGGAGGAGTAGACCAGAGGGGAGCCATTGCAGGCTTCCTCCTGCAATGAAGTGTCCTCCTGTCTTTAAAATTGTCCACATATTTACAATATGGTAGTGGAAAATTCAGCCCTGAACATACTCAGAACCCCCTTCCCCAGGGGGCCCTGATGGTGCCTGGCCCACAGGGGAAATAGGGATATTTGGGAGGAGTTCCCAAGGAGGAGAGCATCAAGCCTTGTTGATACGGGAGTATGGAAGTGAGGCCTCAAGGGGCTTCTAGGTGCTTTGTTGAGCAACCAGGCGCTCCCCTTTACTCAATTGAGGATGATGGGGCATGGGGGGGGGGGGGGGGCGGGGCGGGTGTCAATGATTTTGAAATGACCTGCCAAATTTGAGCCTATTAGACATCAAAGTGTCTAATGATATGTGTGAAAGACTGTTTCTGCCAGTCCATGCTGGGTATACAGATTGGAGCCATAAGCCTATGATTAAAGACAAGGGAACGTAATGATTTCAACAGAATAAAGGAGTGAGAGGAGAGGAAGGGTGTGAAGGCATCACCTGGGACACTGCCTCTGGAGGTCTGCGTGAGGAGCAGGAGCCAGCAGAGAATGAGAAGGGAGGCCAGGAGAGTCCATTGAAACAAAAAGTATTTCAATTAGGATTCAGTTTGGCTTCACAAAACTCAAAACTACTGTGGCTTAAACAAGATAAAAATAGATCTAGTCAGCCGTCCAGGGTTGGAATGGTGACGCTACAAAGTCACCTGGAACCCGGGCTCCTATCATCTTTAGTTCCACCCCTAGGGTATAGCCTTGTCCTTGCGATTCAAGACAGCTGCTGGAGCCGCAGCCATCATACTCACGTTCCAGGCCGCCCTGGCTGGGTAGCTCAGTTGGTTAGCTGTGGTCGGCAAACTGCGGCTCGCGAGCCACATGCGGCTCTTTGGCCCCTTGAGTGTGGCTCTTCCTAAGCCTTAGGAGTACCCTAATTAAGTTAATAACAATGTACCTACATATATAGTTTAAGTTTAAAAAATTTGGCTCTCAAAAGAAATTTCAGTCGTTGTTGATATTTGGCTCTGTTGACTAATGAGTTTGCCGACCACTGGTTAGATCATCAGTCCAGTACCACAAGGTTGTGGGTTCGATCCCTGGTCAGGGACAACAAATTCATTCTCTCTCTCTCTCCCTCTCTCTCTCTCTCTCTCTTTCTCTCTCTCTCTCCCCTTCTCAAATCGATAACTAAAATTTTTTTTTAAAGTTTTTAAAAGCTCCAGGCAGCCAGCTGATGGAGGATGAGCCCTTTCCCTTTAAGGTGATTTCCCAGAAGTCCCATCCAGCACTTAGAGAAGCCTGTGTCTTTCTTGGCGGACCAGGCTTCTCGAGGGGGTGCAGCAGGAGGAGCCAGCGGCCCAGACGCCAGGCCAGAGGGCTTCACAGGCTTGCAGGTGATAGAGAACTCCAGGTAGTGACCACTCATCTCTGGCTCGATTTCTACCTGGTTGAGGTCTTGCTGTTGTAGGCACACACCATGTCCCTCCACTCTTCAGTTTTATTGAACCAAGTTTTGTCATCTTGCTCCTCTTAACTGCAGTGGGAGCTGGGATCAAGCAGGGCGCATGGCCGCCCGAGGAGACATCCAGGGTTCTGTTTGAAGGGGGAACGGGACCGGTTGCTGGGATACCAGTTAGTCTCTGCCATAGAAACTAAGAGAAGAAAGAATTTCAAGGAGAAAGTGGTTATAGCAGAAGGTTGGGAAGGGAGCCGAGAAGGGGGAACAGGTAGTTACCGGAACATGTTTGTTTGCTGCTGGGAGACACCGAGGGGTCTCTTGGAGGAGAGGGAGGAAGGGTGGCACTAGGCACAGGGAGAGGGCTGGCCTGAGGCTGGAACAAGGGCAGCTATTGCACTGCAAGCTGCGGGAAGGCAGGACTAGGGCACAGAGGACAAGGAAGGTCTGCAGTGCTGGGGCTGCACGGGCGGCTGGGCAAGACCCAGCTGAAGCGTAGTTGCAGTCAACATGTTTGCATCATCATTTGTAGCCACAGGTGCAGCTGTGTAGCAAGCGCACAGCTGGCTTTAACTAGGACTGGGATTTTGCCAGGTTAAATCAGCGAAAGAATGAGGGAATTAAGCACTTTCGGAATAATGACGGGCTGTGGAATTTGTGCTGGGCAAGGAGGAAGTAGGGACAGGTAAGGAAGCAACTGATAGAGGGTGGAAGCAGAAATCTTGTCTTGCTCAAAGAGTGGTGGTCACGGGACTCCTGGACTTGGTTCGCAGGGAGAGGTGCATTGGTTAGGTGCGGTCTAGGCTAAGACTAGGAAAGTGTGAGGCCAAGGTCAAGTGGAGCAGGTTCAGGGGACAGCCAACACAGGGAAGTGACAGCAGAGAGGGGAGGGGACAGATGAATTTGAGAGTGACTTGGGGTAAACTTGAGAGGACTGGCAGGCAAGGGGTGAGCCCAGATGAGGCCTGGTCAGGGGGGTGATGGGATGTGAGGGCCGGTGGGGATTAGCTGTAGGTGCAGGTATTGGGGAAGATGGTTGAGTTTGAGAAGCCTAAACCTCTGAGTTGACCTTTATTCAGGAGGCAGGACTGAAACCTGAAATTCGGAGGGATAGTCAGGGGTTGGAGATGGGGATTGGGAATCACTGTCATGTTGGAGTCACTGGTGAGCATGAACATGGACATGACTCAGGACGACATGAGTGGGGGTGAGGAGAGCTGAGGGGCGCGGCAGGAGGGGCAGCCAGAGGCTGGAAAGGCCAAGGGAAGGCAACCTTTCCAGGTGACTGGCCAGCTCTGAGGGTTGGTGTCTGGGGGAGGATAGGGGCTGAGGACAGAGGAGGAGGGGAAGAGGGTGGTAACCCTACCCAGCATTCAGGGAGGTGGGTTGAGAACTGAGCACTCACCCAGCTAGAGAGGAGGGGACCGAGGGAATGAGACCCAGACGGAGGACAGGCCTGGTCCAAGGCCCCATGTGGGAAGTGGGGTTGGTGGAGCCAGAGAGCTTCAGGAGTGAGGCAGGGCATCCCACGCCAGTGGCTTGGAGACCCCTGGGTGGGTTTCAGTCCCTCTGATCTTTGGAAAATTCCTTTTAGAATCTGTAAACAGGAATGACCAGTCCTTACTCAGAGATAATGACCCTGACTCAGACCTCACTCCTCCTGGGCCCTCCAATGGGAGCTAAAGTTGGTCTGTCTGATCCCAGACCCTGTTTCTCCAGGACTCCATGCCCTCCTGGTCACTCACTAAATTGTGCTGCTATGAACATAGGGGTGCACACATTCTTTCTGATGAGTGTTTCAGGTTTCTTAGGATATATTCCTAGAAGTGGGATCACTGGGTCATATGGCAGTTCCATATTTAATTTTTTGAGAAAACTCCATACTGTTTTCCATAATGGCTGCACCAGTCTGCATTCCCGGCAGCGGTACTAGGGTTCCCTTTTCTCCACATCCTCACCAGCACTTGTCATCTGTTGATTTGTTATGGTAGCCATTCTGAAGTGTGAGGTGATACCTCATTGTCATTTTAATTTGCATCTCTCTGGTGATCAGTGACTTTGAGCATTTTTTCATATGGCTCTTGGCCATCAGTATGTCTACTTTGGAGGAGTACCTATTTAGGTCCTTTGCCCATTTTTTAATTGGATTGTTTGTCTTCCTTTTGTTAAGTCGTATGAGTTTCTTATATATTTTAGATATTAACTCTTTATCAGATGTATCATTGTCAAATAAGTTCTCCCATACAGTGGGCTCCCTTTTCATTTTGTTGTGGTTTCTTTTGCTGTGCAGAAGCTTTTTATTTTGATGTAGTCCCATTTGTTTATTTTCTCCTTAGTTTCCTTTACCTTGGGAGATGTATCCGTAAACATATTGCTATGAGAGATGTCTGAGATTTTGCTGCCTATGGTTTCTTCTAGGATTTTTATGGTTTCACAACTTACACTTAAGTCTTTTATCCATTTTGAGTTTATTCTTGTGTATGGTGTAAGTTGGTGGTCTAGTTTCATTTTTTTGCATGTATCTGTCTAATTTTCCCAACACCATTTATTGAAGAGACTGTCTTAACTCCACTGTATGTTCTTGCCTCCTCTGTCAAATATTGAGCATAATGTCTTGGATCTATTTCTTGGGTCTCTGTTCTGTTCCATTGATCTATATGCCTGTTCTTGTGCCAGTACCAGGTTGTTTTGATTACGGTAGCTCTGTAGTATAACTGGATATCTGTTAACTTTGTTCTTCTTTCTCAATTGCTGCAGCTATTTGAGGTCTTTTTTGGTTCCATATAAATTTTTGGAGTATTTGTTCTAGATCTGTGAAATATGCCGTTGGTATTTTAATAGGGATTGCATTGAATCTGTAGATTGCTTTAAGTAGTATGGACAGTTTAATGATGTTAATTCTACCAATCCATGAACACAGTATATTCTTCCACTTGTTTATCTCTTTTTTCAACATCCTGTAGTTTTCTGAGTACAAGTGTTTTACCTCCTTGGTTAAGTTTATTAGTAAGTATCTTAAATTTTTTTGTTGCACTGGTAAATGGGATTGTTTAGTTTCTCTTTCTGAGAATTCATTATTGGTGTATAAAAATGCCATCAATTTCTGGGTTTTAATTTTCTATCCAGCTACATTGCTGAATTCCTTTATTAACTCTAGTAGTTTTTTGGTGGAGTCTTTAGGGTTTTCTATGTAAAATATCATGTCATCTGTGAATAATAATAGTTTTACTTCCTCCTTTCCAATTTGGATGCCTTTTATTTTTTCTTCTTGTTTGATCACTGTGGCTAGGACTTCTAGTACTATCTATAATAATAAAAGGGTAATATACTAATTAGACCGGATGTCCTTCCTGATAAAGCCGCAGCGGACAGGGGCCACGGCAGAGGCGGCAGAGAACCCTCCCCCGCCCCCGCAACACACACCAAGGTGGCAGCGGGCGGGGGCTGGGACCAAGGCCCTTGCATGAATTTTGTGCATGGGGCCTTTAGTGTTGAATAAGAGTGGTGAAAGCAGACATCACTGACTTGTTCCTGTTCTTATGGGAAATAGTTTTAGCTTTTGACCATTGAGTATGATGTTGGCTATAGGTTTGTCATATATGGCCATTATTATGTTGAGATATGATCCTCTATTCCCACTTTGCTGAGAGTTTTTATCAAAAAAGGGTGTTGGAATACCTCATGGTTTTGATTTGCACTGATGATTAGTGAAGTTGAACACCTTTTCATGTCCCTATTGGCCATCTGTATATCTTTGGGAAAATGTTCAGATCCTCTGCCCATTTTAAAAATTGAATTGTTTGGGGTTTTTTGCTATTGAGTTGTATAAGTTCCTTATGTATTTTGAGTATTAACCCTTTATCAGATATATGATTTCTAAATATTTTCTTCTGTTCAGTATGTTGTCTTTTCATTTTGTTGGTTTCCTTTGCCTATGCAGAAGCTTTTTAATTTGATGTAGTCCCACTTTGTTTTATCTTTTGTTGCCTTACTTTTGGTGTCAAATAAAAAAAAAAATCATACCAAAACTGATGTCAAGGAGCTTATTGCCTCTGTTTTCTTCTATGAGTTTTATGGTTTCAGGTCTTATCATTCAAGTCTTTAGTCTATTTTGAGTTGATTTTTGTGTGTGGTGTAATGCAAGCATGTCAAACTCAAAGACTAACACGGGCCAAATAAGGTTTAAGTTTATAGGGGCCGCAAAAAAACAAAAGCTTCAATTTTCATAGGAACATGGGTTTATTTCGATAGAGACATGCTGAATACAAAGGGCTGAAATAAATGAGTCATTGTTAACATAAAATAATAGAACATTTTAATAAAAATTGATATTTTTTCTTGAACATTAACTTACCAGACACTGAATAACTACATAAATTAATAAGCATAACGCAAATAAACCTATTTTTCTTGTTCTCTGGAAGCGAAATATTTCCTGTTGCGCACACCAAACAAGTCAGTACAAGACTAATGACGTGGCAATGGGCTGCTAAGATATTCGCTGCTAGTAATAGTGGGGAGAAATGGTGCGCCTGCACATAAGGCACGTAAGGGAAATGAATGCAACGCGATTATAGTAATCAGTCATTAGTGAACGTTGTCGTTGGTTATTAATGATTATGTATAACAGGATATTGTAAAAATTAAGTTATGAAATTTTTATTAAAACATTTCTTACATACTGTTATATTGGCTGGGCCGCAAAAATATTTGTTATGGGCCGTAAGTTTGACATGCTTGGTGTAACGTAATAGTCCAGTTTCATTCTTTTGCATATGGCTATCCAGTTTTCCTATCACCATTTACTGAAGAAACTGTCCTTTCCCAATTGTGTATTCTTGGCTCTTTTGTCATAATTTAATCGACTATATGTTCATGGGTTTATTTCTGTGCTCTATTCTATTGCACACTGATCTATGAGTTTGTTTTTATGCCAATACATACTGTTTTGGTTGTTATAGCTTTGTAACATAGTTTGACATCAGGAAGCACGATGCCTCCAACTTGGTTCTTTCTAAAGGCTGCTTTGGTTATTTGGGGTCTTTTGTGATTACACACAAATTTTAGATGTGTTCCTTCTATTTATGTGAAAAATGCCATTAGAATTTTAATCCGGGTTGCATTGAATCTATAGATTGCTTTGGGTAGTATAGACATTTTAACAATATTCTTCCATTCCATGAGCATGGAATATCTTTCTGTTTGTTTTCTTTCATTAACACCTTAGTTTTCAGTGCATAGATCTTTCACCTACTTTGTTCAATTTATTCCTAGGTATTTTATCTTTTCAATGCAAGTTAAAATGGAATTGTTTTATTTACTTCTGATAGTTTGTTATTAGTGTATAAAAATGCAATATATTTTTGTATCCTGCCACTTTACTGAATTTATTAGTTCTAACAGTTTTTTGGTGGAGTCTTTAGGTTTTTCTAGATATGTCACCAGCAAATCGTGACTTTTTTACTTCTTCCTTTCTTATTTGCATGCCTTTTTTTCTTTTTCTTGCTTAATTGCTCTGACTAGGACTTCCAATACTTGTTGAGTAAAAGTGGTGTGAGTGAGCATCTTTGTCTTGTTCCTGATCTTAAGAGAAAAAGCTTTCAGCTTTTCACTGTTAAACAATTATAGTTATGGGTTTGTCATATATGGCCTTTATTATGTTGAGATATGTTCCCTCTGTATCCACTTCATTGAGAGTTTTTATCATAATGGCAACTTACTTTGAAATGCATAAAAAAAATAAAATGTGTGGGTGGATGGGTGGATGGATGGACAGATGGTGATAGACCAAATGGAGCAAGTATTAAGTGGTGGGTATATGGATGGTTATTGAACAACTATTTTAATTGTTCTGTGTGATTGAATTTTTTCATAATAAAATGCTTAAAACTTTCATTTAGCCTATTAGAAGATGGTAACTGCTCTGACAAAAAGTTAAGCAAGGTACTGGGAGAGGGACAGGGAGTGACTGGGATGGGGGCTGCAATATTAAATAAGATCATTCAGGAAGGCCTCCCTGAGGAGACCTTGGAAATGAGAGTGTGAGCAACCAGAGATCTCGGGGGAGAATGTTCCAAAGGGAACGTAAGTACAGGAAGGTCCTGGGGAACAAGCAAGTTCCTGAAATAGTGAGGAGGCCAGCACAGCTGAAGTCAAGGGTATGAGGGTGAATGTTGAGGCTGGAGGAGCAGCAGGGAGGCAGATCCCAGACTTCATGGCTTCATGGGTCATTGTTTAGCCTTTGACTTTTGCTCTGAATGGGTGGGATGCAGGAACAGCATGGTCCAGCACCTCACTCTTGTCTTCTGTCAGTGTAGCGAGACCAGACTGAAGTAGGCAAGGCGAAAGCAAGGAGGCCAGTGAGGAGATGATGGTAGTAGATGGTGGCCGCTTTGGTCTGAGTGGCAGTGGTTTAAGTGGTGAGAAGTGGTCAGATTCTGGAGATATTTTCTTTTCTTTTTTTAATGTTTTTTTATGGAAATATTTTCTTATTTGCTTTAAATATATTTTTTTTATTGATTTCAGAGAGGAAGGGAGAGAGATAGAAACATCAATGATGAGAGAGAATCATTGATTGGCTGCCTCCTGCATGCTCCCTACTGGGGGGTATCGAGCCCCCAACTCGGGCATGTGCCCTTGGCAGGAATCAAACCTGGGACCCTTTAATCTGAAGGCCAATGCTCTATCCACTGAGGCAAACCAGCTAGGGCTCTTATTTATTTTTTTAATCCTCACCCAAGGATATGTGTGTTTTTTTAAAATTGATTTTTAGAGAGAGAGGCAGGGAGAGAAACATTGATGTGAGAGACATTGATCGATTACCTTCCACATGTACCCGGACCTGGGATCGAACACCCAACCTAGGTATGTGCCCTCACTTGGAATCAAACCCACAACCTTTGGTGTATGGGACGACACTCCAACCAACAGAACCACCCAGCCAGGGTTTGGAGATATTTTCAATATAGAACCAATAGGATTTGGGAATGGATTGAATGAGGGGTGGGGGGAGGCGTGAGGAAAAGGAGTCAAAAATGACGGATGAGGACATGGAAGGTTACATGTTAGGGGAAGATCATGGGTTCATTTGGAGGTGGTCATGTTTGTGATGTTTGCTAGACTTTCAAGTAGAGACAAGGCCAGGCCTTTGCAGTCAGAAAAGATGGGGAGAGAAGGAAGCAGGGAGGAGAGAGACCAGAGGACTGGAGGAGGGAGTGTTAGCCCTGCTGACTGGTCAGGTAAGAGGAAGAGTGAGCACAGACTTTGAGATTTGAGGGATGGTCCCCTCCCCCACTGTGGCCTCAGCCTGGGCTAGTCTGACAAAAGAGAGGTGTAACCACTTCCCCAAGGCCATGGCCGACCTAGTTCTTTGTTTGCTCTGACTGGCTGTGTTACACTCAGTCTCCTACAACGCTGGGTTTGTGAGATAGGTCCACGTTGACACACACAGCTCTAGATCAAGAGTCAGCAAACTAAGGCCAAATATGTTTTAGGAGACAACTTTACTGGGCTACAGCCATGCCCATTCCAGTAGTTTAAGGCTGCTTCCACACCCTAGCAGAACAATGGTTGCCAGGGACCATATGGCCTGTAAAGCCAAAAATATTTACTATCTGGCCTTTTAAAGGGAAAGTTTGCTAACTCCTCCTTTCCCCCTTTCACTGTAACAGTGTGTAGCTCTATTATAGGAATACACAAGACATTTAATTGGACATTTAGGTGGGTCCCTTTTTTTGGCCATTATGAAAATGCTCCAGTAAACATGCCTAACTATTTTCTTGGACTCATGTGCACCAGAAGTGAACTTCCTGGTTTATACGATATGGGCATCTTCAGCTTTAGTAGATTTTGCCAAATTGCTTTCCAATGTGGCTGAAATGATTTGTACTCCTATAGCAGTGTAAAAAGTTCCCATATTCCTCTAAAACTTGGAATCGTGTTGTCAGACTTTTTTAGTTAGCAATTCTTTCGTTTGTAGATTCCTTTGCTTATTCTGGCTGTGAATGATGGTTTTGCTCTTATCTTTTCCTGGTCTTGGTGCTCTGGCAGAGACTGCATTTTGTTCAGTGAAAACAATTTTAAAGTTTGTCCCTGGCTTTAAAGAAA
The DNA here is from genome assembly GCF_000147115.1 of Myotis lucifugus. Lineage (NCBI taxonomy): Eukaryota > Metazoa > Chordata > Mammalia > Chiroptera > Vespertilionidae > Myotis > Myotis lucifugus. Next base: position 4,450,038 of record NW_005871108.1, read on the forward strand.
ATAATGCTTAACATTTTATCATATACTATAGTGTTTTACCATTAAGTATAATGTTTGCTGCAGGTTAGGTTTTAACTTTTATTTTGGGAGAGCTCACATAGAAAACCATTTGGACTAGTTGGTTTTTTAGGTATGGGTCTACTCTATTTCTTTTTGCATTAGTCTTGCAAATTATCTTTTCCTAGAATTTGTCCATTTCATCTGTGTTTTAAATTTACTGGCATAGAGTGTATAATCTTATTGTTGTCATTTCTGATCGTAGTTATGTACCTTTTGAAATTAGTGTTTATTGTTTTTTTCAAAGACCTAGCTTTGTGGTCCATACTAGTGTTTTTTTTCTATATTTAATCAATTTCTGCTCTTCGTTATTATCTTCCTTCACTTTTTCTTTTTTACACTGTTATTCATTTTTTAATTTAAAAAATTTAATCCTCATCTGGACATGTTTTTTCTTATTGATGAGAGAGAGAGAGAGAGAAGAGCAACATTGATCAGTCGTTTCCCAATATGCCCCAACCAGAGATGGACCCCTCAACTTAGGTATGTGCCCTGACTGGAAATCAAACCCACCACCTTTTTGGTATACAGGACGATGCTCCAACCAACAGAGCCAGGGCTGTTAACCCTTTTAAAAATTATTTGACACTGCTCATTTTCCATATTTCTTCTTACCTAATAAAGTTATAAATTTCCTAATTGCAGCTTACTATTCCCCACCACCCGAGTTTTTATATGTATTCTCATTTTTTGTTTGATCCAGTTTTAGTTTCTATATGATTTTATCTTTAAGTAATAAGTTTTTTAGAAGAATGTTTAAATGTCCAAACATTTGGAGTTTATTTCGCTCGTGTCTATCATCAGGGGATATGGTCTGTATGAAATGGATTCGTTGATATCTGTTGAGATGTGTCTTGGGGTCCAGTAGTTAGGTAACTTTTTGGTAAAGGTTTCTTGTGTGCTTGAAAGTAACATACTGGACTGGGTTCATGGTTCTGTCAGAGTCCATTGATCAGGATTATTAATAGCATTAACATCTATTTTGGGGGGCTGTTTCGTCTATCAGTTACTGAAAGAGGTCTTAAATCTCCTACCATGCTACAGGATTTGACACTTTTCCTTTGTATCCTGTCACTCTTGCTTTATACATTTTCAACCCTTTTTAAAACCTCTAACATACAAGTTTAAAATTGTTACATCTTGAAAATTCTTTTCATCATTTTGTGGTGACCCTCTTAAAAAATTTTATTGATTTCAGAGAGGAAGGAAGAGGGAGAGATAGAAATATTGATGAGAGAAAATCCTGTATGTCCCTCCTGCATGCCCCACACTGGGGATCGAGCCCACAACCCGGGCATGTGCCCTGACTGGGAATCAAACCCTGACCTCTGGTTCATAGGGTGACGCTCAATCACTGAGCTAAGCCAGCTGGACTGGTGATGCTCCTTTATCCCTAATAATGCCTTTGCCTTAAAGCCTATTTTGTCTGATTTTCCTATAGATATCTTTTGGTTAGTTTTTCTCAAGTATACCCCCCCCTTTTTTTTTTTAACTTTTGGTGCCCTTAGGTCTTAAATGTCCTCTGGTAAATGGCATAGAGCTGCATTTTATTTTGCTTGATCAACTTGATCATCTCTGTTTTAATAGATGAATGTAAAACATTTCCTACCTCTGGTTTGGCACCCTTTACATACCAGTCTTTTTACTTTTCTTCCTTTTTTTCCCTTTTCTGCCTGCCATTATATTTTAATACCCTTTACCAACTTTTTCTCTTTTCTGTACTAGAAGTCATACTTTTAGCAATTCCTCTTAAGTGTCTGAAATACATGCTTAACTGTAGAAAGCTGGACAATTATCATTCTCCTCCTCTTCCTCCTCTCAAATAAACCAAGCTTCTTAGAACACCTGAGCTCTGATTACCCTCGCCAGTCTTACCTGTTATTGTGTCTCATGCTCCTTGTTTGCACTCCACAAATTAATCATCACTATTCATGTTCTAATTAAGTACTTGTTTAGATGACTTACATGTTTACCAGTTTAGCTGCTCACCATTTTCCCAACAGATGTCTTTCAAGTTCTGCAAATTCACTACAAAATGCATAGGTGCTGATTTTAGTTTTATTTATCCTGCTCTGGATTTTATGTGGTCTTCAATCAACTTTGGAAACTCTTCTTAAGGAACTGCCTCTACTATATTTCTTTTCTCTTCTGGAATTCTGATTGGGCATGAGAGTTCTCACTTCACCTTTCCACTCACTCCCTTCTACATGTTTCATCCCCTTGTTTCTTTAGTTAATTGTTTCTGATTATTCTCCAGTTCAGAGATTCTCTTCTGCTGTGTGCAATCTGCTTGCTTGCCTTATTGAGACTTGAATGTCCATAGCTCTATTTTTCAATTCTAGGGATTTCTTTGAAAAGCTCTGTTCCTTTTTAGTGACTTGCTCTTTTATGTTTTGATCTCGCCCACCCACCTTTTCCCTTCTCCAACCATAAGCCCCAAGGACGACGTTTTGGTTCTGTCATCCTCATACTGTCGCTGGAACTAACAGCCTGGCTGTGCGCTGCCAGAGGGCAGTGACAGAGGGGAGAGAGGATGCTGAGCTGCAGCCGGCCCGTGATTTCCCCACTGCGAAGCGCTGGGTCCGCTCCCACCACTGCCTCGTAGCTTCCCAATCTCTGCTCAGCCCGGCCCGGGACAGAGGGGCCACGCAGGCCATGACGTCACGCGACTGTGACGCCCCTGGGAGCCGCCACCCCTTCCTGGTGCGGGCGGGGAATCCAGGCTCTTTGCGCCCTGACGTCAAGGTCCCGGCGGGCGGGTTTTGCGTCGGCCCAATGGGAGCAGTGCGCCGGCCTCCCCTTTAAGGAATGTTGTGACCTGACGTCACCCGAGCGAGTTACCTCCCGGAGCCTCCGACGCTGGGCTCAGCGTGAGCCCCAGAGCCCTTGCGCGCGAGGTGTGGAGCCCCCGCGCCCCAGTACCGCAGCCACCTCCCCGCCCCGGAGTCCCGGCCTGCGCGCCCCGCCGGGCCCGCGAGATGCCCTCGGACCGGCCTTTCAAGCAGCGGCGGAGCTTCGGTGAGGCCTGGTGGGCGACCTGCGAATCTGGGGAGGGGGTGGGGATTGGGGAGTTGGGGGCGCGACCCAACCTCCAGCACAGGTGACGTCAGCCCTGTGACGTCAGCTTCCAGCCGGACCCCAGGCTGGGAGGCAGATTCTGACCTGGGCTGGGCCCTCCCCACCCTGTCCTGTGTCCAGGCCTGCCAGACGGCCCGGGGGGCGGGGGCTTGGGGGAGGTGGGGCCGGGCCGGGCCGCCCCTCGAGGGCCGTCGGGGCAAACGGCACGGAGGACCCAGATCCTGCCTCAGCGCCTGACCTCCTTCCGCAGCCGACCGCTGTAAGGAGGTGCAGCAGATCCGCGACCAGCACCCCAGCAAGATCCCGGTGAGTCCCGCCATCCCCGGCCATCCCGGCCCAGGCCCCGCCCAGGCCCCGCCCCGAGCTCACGCGGCCCCGCCCGCCCTGTCCCCAGGTGATCATAGAGCGCTACAAGGGTGAGAAGCAGCTGCCAGTCCTGGACAAGACCAAGTTCCTGGTCCCGGACCACGTCAACATGAGCGAGTTGGTCAAGATAATCCGGTGCGTGGGCGGCGACCCTCAGGGGGGACTTGGGTGCTGCTGGGGTGGCCAGGTCCTTCTGAGGCGTGGGAGTCGGCATAGGAGGGGCATTGGGCCCCTCTTCTGGGAAAGTTCCAGGTCAGGGATGGGTGTGAAGTGGAGGCAGGGAGTCATTTTGGGGAGGGAGTCGGCGCGACACCCCCGGCAGCCAGGCCCCTCACTGTGGGCTGCCGTCCTGTCCTCCTCAGGCGCCGCCTGCAGCTGAACCCCACGCAGGCCTTCTTCCTGCTGGTGAACCAGCACAGCATGGTGAGCGTGTCCACGCCCATCGCGGACATCTATGAGCAGGAGAAGGATGACGACGGCTTCCTCTACATGGTCTACGCCTCCCAGGAAACCTTCGGCTTCTGAGCCAGCAGTAGGGGGAGGGGTTGGAAGGGGAGAGGGGGGCCATGTCAGGCTCTGCCCAGGGAGCTCCTGGCTCCTGAGCTGAGCTTCCTCTGCCCCTGGGGGGCCGGCAGGGATGCTACCCCTTAGGGGATCCCAACCACTCCGCCTCTGCCCTGTGTGCATCCTGGGCCTGTCATGTTAGGGTTGCCCTCTGGGTGCTGGCTGGGGGACGGTGGGGAGCAGCCCCCACCACCCGCGCTCTGTCTGGTTTGTCTTTTTTACTTTAGGCCCCTGCCTGTCTGCCCCTCCCCCACCCGAGGCTCTGCTTCCCGCCTGGAACCACCCACCCTTGAAGGACTGGCCCCTGGCTCACCTGGTCTTGACATGGTGTATGGATCTGTGGTCACTGTCCCTTTGCAGAATAAAGATTGCTCAGGCCTGTCTGGCCCTTTGCCTCCAGCTGCTTGGGGAGTGGGGAGGGCTGCTGGTGGCCTGTCCCCCGCCATTCTCGGCTCACCAGTGCACAACTTGTTGTGTGGACTTACGGTTCATTCTGGAAACCCACACCCTTGTGTAGTATACCGTGGTAGTATTAGGGGCCCACACCTTCCAGGAGTGCCGTGTGGGCCCAGGGTAGACTTCATACCAAAAAAAATTTATTAAGTCAACAACCTAACAAACCCTGCTCACCTGCTTCCTCCCCTGTCCTGTCTGGGAGGGGGCTCCTTTGTGTGCAGAGCCAAAAACTGTGGGTCCAAGTGGAGGTGCGCCTGGCAAAGCCCCACAGGCCTTGCTGCCAGCCTTGGCTCTCCTCTGGTGCCAAGATCGTGACCCTGGACTTGAACCTCATCTGCCTGAGAACTTGCCTGCTGGCAATTCTGGCTAGAGGGCTTGGCCCAGCTTTTGGCCTGTCCACCCCGAGTCCGTGCAGCCCTGAGCCCAGCCAGGCCTACTTGAGCACAAGCATGGCCTCTGTGCCGTCCTTGGCCGTCAAGTAGAGACCATGAGTGAGGTAGTACTCTCGCCGCAGGAAGGCATAGAAGTAATCAGAAATCAGCAGGATCTGTGGGGGGAGAGGAGAGAGCGTGAGAAGCTTCGAGGTACCTGCCCCTAAACCTTGGGCCCCTGAGGAGCTAGGCAGGTGTTGGGGAGACCCTACCACCTCAGGATCTACACTTGACCCTGCAAGGTCTCACTGACACCTTAGAAGTGCCCGTATGGCCCTCCCTCCCTCCACCATTGTCTACACCTCCTTCTCAAGCCCTGGCCTGAACTGCAGACTGGTACTTCTGCAGCCAGACCTCACCTCGTGGGTACCCACAGGCCTCTAGGATGCACCCTAGCCAGGCTCCCTGTCAAACCAGCTTCTCCCACTGGGAACCCAGGCCCCACATCTTCCAGGTCCTCCGGCCACAGGATCACCTGATACTTCTCCCATATACACAGCCACTAAGTACTGTCAGTTCTACCTTCTAAGCCAGTGGTCAGCAAACTCAGTCAACAGAGCCAAATATCAACAGTACAATGATTGAAATTTCTTTTGAGAGCCAAATTTTTTAAACTTAAACTATATAGGTAGGTACATTGTTATTAACTTAATTAGGGTACTCCTAAGCTGGCCTTTGCTAAAAACGTCCTCAGTCTGAGGGGGACGACCTCAGCGAACATACCTCCACTTCTTCTAATGCCACTTCTTCAAAATAGACTCGCCCAGGCCGAAAACCGACTTCTGGGCATGGACCACGAAGTTTCAATCGCTCTGTACGTGCGCGCCCGCACGTGGTATTTTGTGGAAGAGCCATACTCAAGGGGCCAAAGAGCCACATGTGGCTCGCGAGCTGCGATTTGCTGACCACTGTCCTAAGCTCTCAAATCCACCCATTTCTAGCCATCTTAACAGTTACCACCCTGGACAAAGCCACTGTCATCAATAGCAGTCTCCTCTCTGGGCTCCCTAATCTCAAACCTCCCCTTCCCTCAGTCCATTTCCCCTAGCAGCCAGAGGTTGCTTTTCAAAACAAATCTGGTCATGTTAAAACCCTCTAAAGCAGTGGTTCTCAACCTTCCTAATGCCTCGACCCTTTAATACAGTTCCTCATGTTGTGGTGACCCCCAATTTCATTGTTACAAATTGAACATAATTAAAGCATAGTGATTAATCACAAAACAGTATGTAATTATATATGTGTTTCCAATGGTCTTAGGTGACCCCTGTGAAAGGGTCGTTCGACCCCCAAAGGGTTCGTGACCCACAGGTTGAGAACTGCTGCTCTAAAGGCTTCCTATGGCTAGCTAGTAGGGTGAAGATAAGCTCCCTGGGGCTCTGAGGCCTTGCACCTGGTCCCTGCCGTGTACATGCCTCACGCTCCCCTGTGTTCCACCTCACTCTGCTCCAGCCACACTGGCCTCTTCCCTCCCACTGCAGGATCTTGGCTGTTTCCTCTGGCTGGAATGCTCTCTCCACTTTCATCTAATCAACACCTGCTTGCCCCACTTCAAACTTCAGGAAGATCTTCCTCAGAAAAGCCCACCCATATGCCCCAGACTGAGTCTTGGCCCTATTAACCTCTATTTGGCAGCACAAACTCATCCAAATTGCCGTTTTACATTCGTTTCTGTGATGTCTGACGAGTGCTCCTCCCTCCCTGCACTGGGCACAATGGTATGTGCACCCAGCTCTCCGTCTTTCCTGTATGAACCACAGAATCGAAAGAGCCCTAGACGTGCAGCCCACCATCCCTCTCAGAGGCCCAGAGCAGAATTGGAATTTGCCAAGGTCCCCACATGCTGCACCTACAGTCTTACAATCCATTTGGCCCAAGCTCCCAAGACCTCCAGTGCCTGGAGCAGGAGGAGCAGGGCCAGCCCCATGGAAGGATGAGGGGAGGGGCTCACCAGTGCAGACACCACCAGCTCTCAGGCACTCAGAGGCCTCTCAGACTATCAGCACCAACCACCTCTTGGCACAGATGGGGAGACAGAAGCCCAGAGCAGGGGGACCACCCGGCTAGGGTCTTGGAGCAGATCAGAGGTTGAGCTGAGCCTCGGATCTGGGCCCTGACCCTGAGACCCCAATCCTGGGCAGCCTCTCACACTGTGGACAGGAAGGAGAGCACAGAGTGGCCTGGAGGAGGAGGTCAGAGCCAATACCAGCGATGGCTTTAGGATAAGGACACGACTGGAGCCTGTCTGGAAGGATGATGAAAATTAAGGCACAAAGGGTTCAATAGTTGGTCTAAAACTATACAGGGAGAGCTGGACTCGTGGCCATGACCCTGCAGGGCCATGCACCAGTGCGCCAGAGGGCACAGAACTCGGGCACTGTGGGTATCAGTAGAGCAGACAAAGTCCAGGAAGCCCTCAAGGCCTTGCACCACAGCTGCCCTATGGGGGCAGGTATCACAGCAAACACGGACCTCACATCCTACAGCCCCCCCCTTTTTTTAAAAAATATATTTTATTGATTTTTTACAGAGAGGAAGGGAGAGAAATAGAGAGTTAGAAACATCGATGAGAGAGAAACATCGATCAGCTGCCTCCTGCACATCTCCCACTGGGGATGTGCCCGCAACCCAGGTACATGCCCTTGACCGGAATCGAACCTGGGACCCATCAGTCCGCAGGCTGACGCTCCATCCATTGAGCCAAACCAGTTTCGGCAACAGCCCCTTTCTTACACAGGCACAAGGTTCCTGGTCTGGGTAAGCCTGTAGCTGTGGTTGAGCTGGTGGGGTCTTAGCCACTCAGCTGACTGACCTGTCCTGGCGGCCCACCAGCCCAGTGGCAGCCACTCCCTCCCTCAGTAGTCCTGCAGGTCCAATCTTGGGAGAACAAGCCAGGCACCAACGGACTGGTGCTGCTGGCACAATTGATCCTGACAGTGCTGCCAGCCTCCTGGAAACCGGCCTCAGGCACGGTGGCCACTTCCCCTCCCTAGATGCTTGGCAAGGAAGAAAGGATATAAAAGCGGCTGTCAGATGGACCCGACAACCGACGTGAAGGTCAGTGGGACAGATTCAGATGCTGGGCCAGCAAGGGCATCCCACCACATTGCGTCCCGGCAATCCCCACTTGGGACGGGCACCAGATGTAGGGCTCAGGGCTGGCAAGCGCCGCTGCAGCAGCGCGAGCCTCTCCTGATCGGGACTGACTGGGTGCGAGCCCGAGGCAGGCGCAGTGGGGCCGGGATGAGTGGGAGTGGCAGGCAGGAGCGGTAGGTGGCGTTGGACTGTGGGTTTTGGCCCGATCCCCGCAGGCCAACCCCAAGGGACCCCACCTGTGCACAAATTCATGCACCGGGCATCTAGTAGTAGTAATAATAATAATAATAATAATATATGAGCTCTCTCCTCTTGCCACCCAAGATGCCTAAGGGGAAGAAGGCTAAGAGGAAGAAGGTGGCTCCAGCCTCTGCTGTCATGAAGAAGCAGGAGGCCAAGAAGGTGGTAAATCCCCTGTTTGAGAAAAGGCCCAAGAATTCTGGCATTGGACAGGACATCAAACCCAAAAGGGATCTCACCTGCTTTGTCAAATGGCCCCGCTACCTACATTCGGCTACAGCAGCAAAGGGCTATTCTCTATGAGCATCTGAAAGTGCCTCCTGCCATTAACCAGCTCACCCAGGCCCTGGACCGCCAAATGGCTACTCAACTGCCGAAGCTGGCCCACAAGTACAGACCAGAGACAAAGCAAGAGAAGAAGCAGAGAATGGTGGCTCAGGCTGAGAAAAAAGCTGCCAGCAAAGGGATGTCCCCACCAAGAGGCCACCTGTCCTTTGAGCAGGGGTTAACACCGTCACCACCCCGCAGTGAGAGAACAAGAAGATTCGGCTGGTAGTGACTACACACAATGTGGATCCCATCCGGGTGGTGGTCTTCCTGCCCTGCCTGTGCTGGCAGATGGGGGTTCCCTACTGCATGAGCAAGGGGAAGGCCAGGCTGGGTGTCTCGTCCACAGGAAGACCTGCACCACTGTTGCCTTCACGCAGGTAAACTCGGCAGACAAGGCAGCTCTGGCTAAGATGGTGGGGGCTATCCAGACCAATTACAAGGACAGATATGATGAGATCCGCTGCCACTGGGGAGGCAATGTCCTGGGTCCAAAGTCGGTGGCTCCCATTGCTAAGCTGGAAAAGGCCAAGGCCAAGGAGCCGGCCACTAAGCTGAGCTAAGTGTGCACTGTGGAGTTTTTTGTACATAAAATAAAAATTCTTCTCCAGCCTAAATAAATAAACTATGAAGATAATCCCCCTTCCAGAAAGTAGAGCTTAATTCTTGCCCACTACCACCCCCTGCCCCTGGGGTGGGCTAGGCTTGGTGACTCGCTCCCAAGGAACAGAGCAGGGGCAGGGAAAACGGCAACTTCCCCCTCGAGGAGCCTGGAAACAGGGGAACCAGACGATGAAGGGTAGCAGCATGGAATCAGGTGCCGGCAGGTACTACTGCCCGAGTGTTCCAGAACCCACACCTGGTCTCATGATGACAAAAGCATCAGCCACACTGGAAGTGGGGGCGCCCGACAGGCTCCCTGGCCAATGCTCCTCAAGACAGTCCAGGTCATGAGAAATGAGGAAAGTGAGCAGAGGACACAGGGAGACTTGACAACTAAATGTAATGTGGTGCCTCTGACTGGGTCCTAGGAGGCCATGACAGGGAAAACTGGGAAATCCACATCAAGTCTGGAGTTTACTTAGTAATAATGGACCAGGGTCAGTTTCTTGGTTTTGACAAATGCATCATGGTAATATAAGATGTTAACACGGAATAGTGGGTGTGGAAGCAAGATCTAGAGACAGAAAACTGCTTCCTGTGGCAATCATTTTCTATGTGGCACTTTCCAACTGAACAAAGCTTTCCCCACCCAACCCCTCACAACCCCCTCTAGGCTGAGGAAACTCAGGCAACCACCCCCTCTCGTCAGGTTGAAACAGCCTCCTCCCTGGGCTCAGGTTCCAGCTTACAGCCCTCACCTCTCTTCCCTTCCTGGCAGAGTGAGGCTTTCAGAGCATGAATCTTATCGCAGTTGTCCTCAGCTTAAAACCAGAGCTCAGCCTGGTCCTCAGCACAGTGAGGCTCAGGAGGCCACGTGGCTCTGACACTGCTGACCTGAAACGGCCTCGTTCCTATCGGGTGGCACTCACCAGGCCTGCAGAGCTCCCCCCACACACACCCCGTCTCAGGACTCCACTTAGAGGGGCCTCCCTCCAGAGCTTCCTTAACTGCCCAGCTCTGAGCTGTTTGTCTTGTTCATAGCACTACCCGGCTACCCCAATCCTGCCTATTTCCTTTTCGTTCTCTCCTTAGAAGCAGGGCTACGTCTCTCGTTCACCCCAGTAGAGCGTCTGGTGCACAGCAGGCACCTAATTCATACTTGCAAATAAGTAAATCAGGCCCAAGGAGCTCTGTGACTCGTCTAAGGCCAGCAGGCCAGATGGGCTGGGAATTACTGGAATTAGGGGTTCCTAAGCCCGGGCCTTCTGGCTGGCCGTGCCCCCATGCATTTAACCCAGGCTTTTCCTGTCACTCTGGCTGTGGGAGAGGATATGAAAGCTTGTGAGAGACAAGCTCGGGATGTCTGATGATGAGGGGGACAAAGGAATTAAGACCTTGGTAAATGCCACTGGAAGAGGAAATCAAAGTAAACATGCACAGCCAGCTGGACAAGGGCTCAGCCTGGCCACAGGGACCCTCCACCACACAACCCACAGGAGTAAGCCTGGAATGGGCCGCCATCTGGTCACAAGTGGGGGCTACAGACCACCCAACACTGTGGATCTGCCCACATGTCCCCTCACATGGCCACTCCCCAGAATGGCATCAGGCCAAGTGAGAGGCAGTTCCAGGAGACAGGACTGGGGTTTCATTTGTCCTGAAGTGAATAAGCGAGTGCTGAGCAGGGCCCAACGTGCCAGTGGGTTGGTGCCCAGATTCCAGGGCTCCCTGAAGACAGAAAACAGGACCAGCCCAGGACCTAAAGGGTCTGCAGCACAGAGCAGCACCAGGGCGGCCTCCCATGTGAGGAGGCAGCAGCTCCGAGCGTGTTCCAGACTCTGCTGGAAGGGATGGGCAGGGTGTGACAGAGCAGGAGTGGGGCTCTCAGGGCCTGCCACACAGGCAGGAGGGGAAGGGGGCTCTGGCTCTGACCCCCTAGGAATCCAGCAGAACTTGCCACAGGCCCAGCTTAGACCAAAGCAGACTGGAACTGGGAGGTTAGGGTGTATAAGATTGAGAGATCACTGGTCATAAAATGTGGTTTCTAATTCCTGCTCACTCCATTCATTCATCAATAAACAGTCAGTGAATATTCTTGGTGCTGGGGATACAGTGGTGAAGGAGAGAGACCAGGGGGCTGCCCCAGTGGAATCTGCAGTCTACAGGGAGGACATGATGAACAAGGGCATGAATAAGTGTACCTCTTTGGAGTTTTGTGACTTCCAAGCCTCAGCTTCTTCATTTGTGTCAGGGAATAATAACAGTGCCTCCCTCAAAGGTGAATTAAGTGAATTCCTTATCATCCTATATAATAAAAGCCTAATATGCAAATTGACCAAATGGCGGAACAACGGGCAGACCGACTGGTCGCTATGACGCACACTGACCGCCAGGGGGCAGATGCTCAACACAGGAGCTGCCCCCAGCCCGCAGGCTCAGACCAGCAGCAGCAGTGGGGGTGGGGGGGGGGGGAGAAGGGTCAGCGGTTAGTGGGAAGCGCCAGGCCAGCCAAGGCGGATGCCAGCGGGGGGCCCCCGATTGCCCTGCCAGTCGCCCCAAAGATCAGCCCTGATCGCCGGCCAGGCCTAGGGACCCTACCCATGCACGAATTTCATGCACTGGGCCTCTAGTAATAAAATAAAACAACTTAAAAGACTGTCAGTAGGGGAGTAGTTACGTCAGGTGTGATGGGTCTACATATGTGGGACTCAAAAAGGAGCTTCCTCTCTCATGTACGAACACAGGTCACCAAGGCGTTTTATTAAAAGGACAAAAAGTCATACTTCCATTGTGATGCCAACAATAACACACACACCCCTTTCTCCATGTGCACATGAGTAGTTGCAAAGCACAGGGAAAGGTCCAGGCCACAAAAGCACATGATCCAGAAGACAAAGATCATAGGAGCCTGGCCTCTAGCAAGCTCTCTTTAAACATGAACCCCTATTATAATTTGGGGGAAAGGTTCCTATGTTTCTTGAATTTAAGTTGAATCAGGGTGAGTGGGACATCTTATTTTACTCTTTTTAAAAAGCTAAATTCGGTGCACACCTCGCTCTGGGGAACACAACCATGCCATTTCCTTCCCCTCTTCTTGCTCCCCGCTCCGGCCCTGCCCCCTGGCATGCATCTCCTAAACTCTGGGGGATCCTATGAGGCTTGCAAATGGGGGAGCAATGGGTAGCAGCAGCTCATCCAGGGCTAACTCCCTGAAACTGTCCTCAAGGCCCCCTTTTCTCTGACTTCCCAGTGAGCCAAAGCAGCCTCACCTAGCTCTCCTATTGCTTCTTCTATGCTAGGCCCTTCCTTGTTTCACTGTCTCCTGCCTTAATAAATGTACCCTCAAAGTCACCTAAAAAAAAAAGAAAAGAAAGAAAAGCCAAATTAAAATGCATTCCTTTTTGTTTATATGTCATCCTTGATGACCTGTCTTTTGCAGGTCGCTGACCTGGAGAAGAACAGGGTCAGAAACAAAGAGGAGGGGGACTGTTCTATTTCCCTCAGTTTCTGGGTCCGAATGGTTTCCTAGGAAATTGCTCTGGGTATTTGAAAAGGAAGTTTGTGCTATTTCCCATGTCGACATATGAATAATGGTAACAGGAACACACATAACATGTCCAATTCTTTCAACACCCTGAGAGGTGGGAGAAAACTGCCCCCCAGAGAAATTCAATCACTTGCTGAAGATACACAGTAAGGAAGTGGAAAGGGGCCTCAGTCAACTGATCTCTCTCAGTAAACACACACACACACACACACACACACACACACACACACACACACTCCCCTCTATGGATGGGTGTTGTCATTTCCTGGTCACTGACTCTGAGGCACAATTAGCTAATGATCCGTGCCACATGCTGAAAAACACTTAATGGCCCCAGGGGGAAGGATGTAGGCCGAGGTCACTAGTGGTTTACCTGCTGGTGAAACTAATAATCTACCAATAATTTGTTCTATTATAGGGTATGGCACTGACCAACTCTAACAGAGCAGGGCTTAAAATCTACAGGCCAAGATGTTCCCTATATTCAGCTCCTGATTCAGCAATGACGGCCTGGCTCTGGTCGCCTGCTGAAAATCCACACTCATCGGTTCTCAGGATACCTCTGATGTGTCTTGCCCAGGGAAAGGAGAATGAGGACCAGTGACTCGGGCACCGTCCCAGCTGGGAGAGCTGAGAAGAGCGAGCTGTGGGACTGGGACACGTCCCTGAATGTCATACTTTTCAATGGCAACACTGACTATAGGTCAGACTGAAGCAGAGGAGCCTTGTGCTGTGGACATTGCTGGGGCTTCACTGGCCAGAGACCAGGTTCTGGCAGAAGCTGGAGGAGGGTTGTGGACAGAGCAGCCACCCACTGACCTTAGCCACTGGGGGTGACTTGGCTCCCTCCTGCCCACCTCCTAGGTGATCTCCCCTTCCCTTCTGACTCTCTGAGTCTGTAAGGTCCAGTTCCTACTCCTCATTCCCTGTGGCCTCCCTTGACCACTCACAACAGGAAAGGTATCTGCTCCCTCTAGATTCCTCCAGTGCTTACTCTGCACATTTGGCCATTAATCACATGACGTTCCCCCTGGCTATCTTTGGATCATTCATACATTCAACAAATATTTGCTAAACAATGCTCTGTGCCAAGCACTGGTAAGCTGGGGACCCTGCAGTGGGTAGGACAGGCCGAGCTCTGCCTTTAGAAGCTCACAGGCAGAGAAAGAAGAGTAAATAATATAGTCACAGGTTGGGGAAGTGCTATGAAGGGGGCTAAGAAAGAGACAGTGGGCAGGGGAACCTCGGGAAAGGCCTCTTTGAGGAGGTGACATTTAACTCATACTAACATTCTGAATGTCTCATATTTAAACCCTGTGACTACCAACAGGCGCGAGGGCAGGGGTAAGTATAACCCTCATGACAAGGGCTGCTCTTCTACCTCAGCCAATGCTCCCAGACAAGCAATATGCCTGGAGTGCCTGCCTTGGTGAATAAGGGCCCCCATCTGACAAGCACCTTTAGTGATCTGGAGGTGGCAGCCACAAAGCCCCAAGCCAGCAGTCCCGGAAGCATCTGACCCCACAGAGTTGTCTCTGGCTCAGAGCCACAGAGCCCAGACCCTAGGAGGCCGATGACACATTGTGCTGGCTGTGCTTGAACAAACCACAGCTTACAGTCACTTGGACCACTGCTGGGAAGCCTGGAGGTTGGTCTGACCTGTCTGAAGGGCAAATTGGCAATATCTGGCCAAATGTACAATGTATATGCCCTCTGCTCCAGCAAATTCCACCCCCTGGAATCTATCCCAGGAAAATACTGGCATGCCTATACAAGAGTATGTGGAGGGATACGCAAGGCAGTACTCTTCCATTTATAGCAAAACAATCAGAAGCAACCTCGGTGTCCACCAGGATACATCATCGTACATCTAATCATGGGAGATCGGAGCCATTAAAGAATTATCGTGAGATCAGATCACTAAGTGAAAAACAGCAGTGCAGGATGTGATTTCTTTATATAAACAGAACAGCTCTTGTGTGTGCGTATGTATGTAAAGCTGTCTGTAAACATACAGGGGACGTCTGCAGACACACACCAGACTGACCCAGTGATCACATCTGCACGGGGGAAGGGATAGGGCCCAGGCGGATCTCCAATATCATTCCATATGCTTCTATGTGGACTTCTTTTCCCTTCCAATGAATCCATGTATTGCTTGTATGATTAAAAATACATTTTAGCCCTAGCTGGTTTGGCTCAGTGGATAGAGCGTCGGTCTGTGGACTGAAGGGTCCCAGGTTTGAGTCTAGTCAAGGGCACATGCCTGGGTTGTGGGCTCGATCCTCAGTGAGGGGTGTGCAGGCGGTAGCTGATCAATGATTCTCTCATCATTGATGTTTCTATCTCTCTCTCCCTCTCCCTTCCTCTCTGAAATCAATAAAAATATACTGGGAAAAAATTTTTTTTAAGATTTTTTTTTTTAAAGGTAAAGGCAATGCCAAAAATTCAGTCTGGTTTTTCGCTGTAGCTGAGTCATTAACACACTCCATCTACCCAGCCTTTGCTTCCCACCCCCAGCACCATCCTCCTGTCTCAACAATTCAGTTCCTCTTGCCTTTGATGGCACCTGACCACTTGCCGAGATCTCCATGCCTTTTACAGAGACCCTTGCTTCATAAAGGTGCCAAAGGCAACACATAGAAAGCTGTTATCTGGCAGTTCCACAGATGCTTCTCAATCACTGCAATCCCACTCCTGGCCCACCTGACACTCATGACTGGACAACAAACTGGGGGGTATTTCAGTGGCGCTCACCAAGCTCCCAGCGTCCCAGGGCAGGCCCAATGCCCTCACATGCCAGTCATCACTTTCAAAGGAAAAGTAGGGGATTTCAGAAAGACCGAAGAGCCAGAACAGGCCTCCAGATTCCTCCAAGACACTAAGTCGAATCCTGCAGGAACAGGTAGGAGGTGCTGAGCACCCACCATCAGTAACTGCTATGTGACAGGCCTGGTCCCACCCAAGCCACAGGCCCTCCATCACTCTTCCTGCTGTTCACAAATCAAGATAAATAGCTGGGCTGGACATTAATTGCCCAGAAATGTCCATGCAGGAAATACCAGACCCATCACTCACAGCAAAAGCCCGAACTCCCTCCTTCTTTCCCAGCAGCTAACCTTGGAGGCAAGCCTCCCCTGGGGGTTATTCAGTGCCATCAGAGTCTCCCCAGCTAGCCCTGCTTCCCTTCCAGCCCATTATGCACAGGAAACGCCTGGCTGTGCCAATGGCAAATGAAATGGTAAACGGTACAACGGATCCCACAGGACCTCCACGATGAGGACAGACCCTGAGAGGACGCAGCACAACGAACAGGGACCTTCGGAGGTGTTTGCTCGTCCACCTGAAACAGAATCTCTGGAAGAGCTTGTGAAAACTTCAGATTTCTTACCGTTTTCCACATCTACTGAGTCAACATCTGTGGAGGTGGGATTAGAAAATCTGCTTATTTTACTGACAATCAAAGCCATGTAATGGTAACAGTCAGATATAACTACAGAATTTAATACAGATTAACAAGCTCCCCCCAGTGATTCTGCTGCTGAAAACCACTGCTCTACAGCACAAGGGGGAGGCTTGCCCTGGGTCAGGGAGGCTGGGCTCCTTGCTGGTACTTCTCATTTAGTGATCCCATGGCCTCCTCTCCTGCTACTCCCAGCTGTGCAATTTGCACTCCAGACTCACCCAATAGCTAGACCCAACCATTTCTCAGGTCCCTGTCTTTGCTCCTGCTATCCCCGGAGCCTTTCCTCCCCCTGTTCCTGCCCTCCCCACCCTCACATGGTGCACTCACTCAGTGCCGTGCAGCCAGGCACTGTTACAGAAAGAGGGTGGTCTCAGAAACCAAGCCTTCCCTACATTTTGTTCTTGGCTCTTCTAGTGACCTTGGGCAAGAGGCAACCTTCATGAGCCTTGATTCCCATTTGTTGTTTTTTTTTAATCCGAGGATACTTCTCCACTGATTTTTAAAGAGAGTGGAAGAGAGAGGGCAAGACAGAGAGAAATATCAATGTGAGAGAAACACATCAATTGGTTGCCTCCTGCACATGCCCAGACCAGGACCCGGGCCGGGAAGGAGCCTACAACCGAGGTATGTGCCCTTGACCAGAACTGAACCCAGGACCCTTCGGTCTGCAGGCTGACGCTCGATCCACTGAGCCAAACCAGCCAGGGCTCGATTCCCATTTATAAAATAGGGCAACACTATGCTTGCTGTGAGAATTCGACAAGGCAATGGCTCAGCATGGAGCCCAATAAATGTTAGCAGATGCAGTTTTCCTGTTGCTCTCATGTCCAAATCTTCTCTACCAGACAATGAGCTACTGTCCCCTCATTCACATCCAAACCCCTAGTTTGCAGAACCCACAGCCTAGGTCAAATGTCTGAGAATACAAAATGAATCCCTGTCCCATGCCACCCTTAACTCTTACCTGCCCAACGTTGAAGGTCAGTGTGATGGCATAAAAGAAATTGGAGTTGGCACTTCCTGCGTAAATCCAGAGGTGCCACAGGACAGGGAAGAGCAGGGAGCAGACGATAATGATGCAGCCGAGGACAAAAATGTTCCGCAGGACTGAAAAGACAGATGGTCACAATGAGCCAGTGCTGATTCTCTGTGATGGCCCTGCAGGACCGAGAGGCCCAGGGAGAGCCTGCTGCAGCCCAACGCAGAACACCCCTCTCCCCTTGCTACTCAGAGGCACTGGGTGCCAACTTAAGACCCTTGAGTCATGGTTGCCTGTGCCCAAAGCCAGTGGGAGGTCCTTGATTTGGACTCCGTACCTCCTCCTGTGCCTCTGGGCAGCAAGACATGCTCTCTACCCCAATCTCAGAGGGTCCTAGAAACACATCTTCCATTCTCCTTAATTCATGTTTTAAGTCTCCTGTCTTGCTCTTCAAATGTCCCTCACTCTTCCGTAGGTGATTTAAACACCTCTTTTAGACACCCTCCCTCTCACATCACACCACCCCAGAGGGAATGCGGAATCCCACTGAGGAGCAGCTCTCCATGAAGCCCCAGGGAGGGCCTGCTACACAGCGCAGCCAGGCAGGCAGGTGCCTTCAGCTGGAGGGGAGGGCAGGCAGCATGACAGTGGGGCACACACTCGCCTTTGCTTGAGAGACCTTGGTTAAAATTCCTGCTTTGTCAGCAAGCTCCTCTGAGTCTCAGCTTCCCCATCTCTAAAACAGGACTAAAACGCCAATTTCATAGGAGTGTTACACGGATTGAACAGGAAAACCTGGCACAGACGGATTACTGTGTTTTTTCTATTCTGCTATAACAAATTACCACAAACTCAGTGGCTTAAACAATATAACTTACTATCTCACAGATCCGGAGGCCGCAAGTCCAAAATGGGTCTCACAGGCTAAAAAACAAGGTACCTTCGGGGCTGCATTCCCTCTGGAGGCTCCCCGGGAAAATCCGCTCGCTTGGCTTTGTAGTGGGTCGAGGCCACCTGCGTGCTTGGCTCATGACCCCTCCCATCTTCAACCAGCAACGTGGAATTACGTCCTTCTCACATTGCATCACTCTGAACTCCTCTCCTGACTCCCTCACCACTTCTTTAAAAAAACAGACTTTAGTCCTGGCCGGTTTTTCTCAGTGGTTAGACTCTAACCGTTAGAGTATCAGCCCATGGACCGAAGAGCTGCAGGTTTCCCAGCCCCAGTCGGGGTACAGGTGCATGCAGGAGGGAACCAATCGATGAGTCTCTCACATCGATGTTTCTCTTTCTCTCTCCCCCTCCCTTCAACTCACTCTAGAAATCAATGGAAAAGATATCCTCAGGTGAGGATTAAAACAAACAAACAAACAAAAAACACACTTTAGTTTTTAGAGCAGTTATAGATTCTCAGCAAAACCGAGAGGAAGGTCCAGAGATTTCCCACATACCCCTGGCTCCCACCTGATTACACTGGGCCCACCTGGACATTCCAGGCTACTCTCCCACCTGAAGGTCCTTTGGCCATGGATGGTGATATAATCACAGGTTTGGGGGATTATGATGTGAACATGGTTGTGGGAGGTGAGAAGGGGGCATTATTCTGCCTACTACACTGTGCTTTTTTTCCTCTTCTAATTCAATAGGGGACCTCTGAAAGTAAGATTATATGTTATTTTTTATTTTTCTTTACACTTTATTGTATTTTTAAGTGAACTAAGAAATATTATTTAAAATAAATTAATTAAAAGAATACCTTGCCCAGCCGGCAAGGCTCAGTGGTTGAGCATCAACCTATGAACCAGGAGGTCACGGTTCGATTGCTGTCAGGGCACATGCCCGGGTTGTGGGCATGATCCCCAGTGTGGGGCTTGCAGGAGGCAGCGGATTGATGTTTCTTTCTCATCACTGATGTTTCTATTTCTCTCTCTTGCTCCCTTCCTCTCTGAAATCAATTAAAAAAAAAAAAAAAGAATACCTTATGAAAACACAAAAAAGCCCTAGCCGGTTTGGCTCAGTGGATAGAGTGTTGGCCTGCAGACCAAAGGGTCCCGGGTTCAATCCCGATCTAGGGCACGTACCTTGGTTGCAGGCTCCTCGGGCCCTGGCTCTGGTCGGAGGCAAACCAATTGATGTGTTTCTCTCACATCTATATTTCTCTCTGTCTTTCCCTCTCTCTTCCACTCTCCCTAAAAAAACACAAAAAAGCCCCCCAAAACAATGGAAAAATATCCTCGGATGAGGATTAACAAAAAAACAAAATAAAATTAAAACATTTAAAAATAAATACAAAAAAACCTCCGCACTAAGTCTGGTAATGGTAGGCATTTAATGAGTCGAAGTTCCCTTCCCCAATCTGATCCTGACCTTCAGGAAATCCCTTCTCCTAAGTCAGAATTTTGGGAGACTGAAGGGATAGGGAAACTCTGGAACCTTAAGGCTTTTGATATCAGCTGTACAAAGACTTGGCTGAAATGCTATTATGGGGGTTTCATGCATTGGGAGGGAGAATGGATTACACAGGTTTCTCAATTTTGGTTGCAAAATGAAATCATCTGTGGAAGCCACATTAAGTAAATCAGAGTCTCTAGGGATGGGTCCATCATAGTTTCTAAAAGCTTACCCCATAAAAATAAAATAAAATAAAATATCTTCCCCCGTGATTGCAATATGCAGCCACGGCTGTGAACCACTGGGTCACAGTTGTAGACCTTACAAAGAGGAGACCCACAGCAGTCTGCAACAGAGACTTCGCTGTCACAGGGAGAATGACCAGGACAGGTAGTTCAAAGTTCTTATGAAAGCTGAATGCTTTCAATTTAAGGTTCATTCTTATTGAGAAATGACAGGTGTTTTTTGTTACTGGTTGTTGCTTTTGTAAAAAGTCCTCTCTTTTATGAAATGAAAATGAATGGTTGGTAGTTGACTGTTTTTTGTTTTTAAAAATGTTTTTATTGATTTTAAAGAGAGAGAGGCAGAGAGAGAGGAAGAGAGAGAAACTTCGATTGGTTGCCTCCTGCATGCACCCTGACCAGGGATCGAACTGGCGACATTTTGGTGCACTGGATGATGCTCAACCTACTGAACTACACCAGCTAGGGCTGGTAGTTGACTGTTTTAATGTCATCAGTAAAATTAAAAGTTGGCAACTCTGTCATCAGAGATTTCTGAAATTTTAGTGGTCTTTGAAATCCCACAATTTAGAAACACTGGCCTGGAGGGGTTCTGAGGTCCTCTTTTCTGATCTGAAATTTCCACAATTCTGGGCTTTCACAGCTGACAGGTTAAAGCCTTCCTGAGACCTCTCATCCTCTCTCCCAGAACAGGAGTCTGGGGAAAGGGATGTGTGCACTGAGAATTATTATTGTTGTTGTTGTTATTATTAAGCAATGTTACAACCTTGAGAAATAATAAACCTATTTATCATTGCTCCACTTCGATATCACTATTTACATTTCAGTGTTCTTTCTTGCCCTCTGGAAATTATTTTGCTGAAAAGAATATACATTTTTCCTGAAAGAGAACTCCAGTGGCCTGATAGCCCAGGTGGGTCTTTATTCCATGCCTCCAGCAACTCTGGACTTCAGATCAGGTGACAAGAAGGTGACCTAGTGCACAGAGACTGAGGGAGGCTCACAGGCAGCTCCTGGGTGCAATTATGAAGACCTGCAAACACACATTCCCATGTGCCTGGAGGAAATGTCACCAGCATCCAGCTGGCTTCTGGCCTGCGGTGACCTTTGCAGGACTGGGGAGCTGCTCCTCACTCCTGCTGGCTGACGGGCCAGAGGATTAAAGCTGTATGCCAGAGAAGATGCAGTAGGGACCCAGGGCACAGGACAGCTTGTTCCAGGCACCAGAAGGTGTCAGAGATGTCAGAGATGACCAGGGCCTAGTGAGACAAAAGGGTTCACCCTTCATGAGACTTGCCAGGCCAGACGGAATCAAGTTCCCCACTACATTCACTGGGCTGGCTTATCCAATCTCTGGCTCCACTATGGACAAACTGAAACTTCAGGCAAGTCACTTTCTCTCTCTAAGCCTCAGACATTCAGAAATAAAATTCCAGTCCCATCAGGAGGAGCACAGAGGGGATTTAAGGACTTCAAAGGTCATAGAGTTGTTCCCTTTCTTCCTCCCTCCCTCCCTCCCCCCCCCACCCCCCACCTCCGCCCTCCCTCCCTCTCTCCCTTCCCCCACCCCCTCCCTCCCTCCCTCCCTTGTTAGGTTTCACCCAAGGATATTTTCCCATTGATTTTTATAGACAGGGAAGGGAGAGGGAGACCAGAGAGAGAAACATCGATG
>NW_005871108.1:4471649-4483303 GCF_000147115.1 Myotis lucifugus
CAGAATGAACCTGGGATGCAGTCAGCAGGCTGATGCTCTACCCACTGAGCCAAACAGCTACTGTGATAGTGCGAGTATCCCTTTCTTAAACTAGGTGCTAGGTACGTGGGAATTTATTGTATTATTATTCTTTTATAATTTATATATATATTTATCAATAGTATTTTATCTTTATATAATAGTCAATTAAAACAAAATAAAACACACAAAATCCAGCCCCTTGGTAACTGGCTTTTTCAGCTGGACCTCGGCCGGTGCCAAGGGCTCTGCCAGCAGGCTGTTCCCTAACACCACAATTGTGTGTCCTATGACTCATCCTGGCCCCAGGCACCACTGAGCCCTGGTATGTCTGGGGCCTACACTCAGGGAAGGGCCCCTGTGCCTCTTCTCCCCGCTGAGCAGGACAGAAAAACAAAAAGGTGAATGTGTTAGCAGGCATGTTAGCACTGGTAACTAACATTTAAACTGAATTCTTAGCCACATTAAAAGTCTGAATATATTCAACTTAGGCTTAAAGTCTTCTCAAAGCCTCCACGCACAGGTTCTCAGGACCAGGCTGAAGACACTCCTCACTGGGTGCCATGACTCACAGTTGTCATGCCCCAAACAGACACCCCAAGCGTGAGTACTGTGCTGCCGGCACTCGGCACTGAGGGACGGCAGCCAACCCTCTCTGCGGGGCCTTCAGACAGCTGAAATAGCCCAGCCTGCCAGCAACAGCATCCATTACATCATCCAGGTTCCCGGAAACTCCATCCTTATTTTTTGTGCCTCATCACCCCAGAGGGCATAAAATAGCTTATTTCAAGTTTTGAAGAATATGTTTATTTGAATGACTGAATGACTCTGGCTACCAAGCCTGAAACTTTGACCATGGAACTATGCAGAAGACCTCCTTCCCCACATAATTATTACTTCTGATAACTACAGTGCTATTTTTATTTACACGGTCTCAAACTTAAAACACTCATGATATTCTCCCCATTTGACAGATGAAAAAATGGGAGGCCCAGAAAAATTAAATGATTTGCCTTAAAACACACAGGAAAGCCAGGAATGAGACTCGGGCCAGTTTGGGCCAGACTGTGTTCGGCAATATGGGATGAAAGATGTTACCTGAGGGAGAGATGCTCTGTGCAGGAGATAGCTAGGAAAAAAAGTACTCTACTTTCAGGGAAAGAGGTTCGATGTCCCCAAGACCCACTATGTCACAAACTGGGTATGTTCACGTGTTTGGTGGCTTCATGATTTGTCATTAGCTACTCTCTGCCAAGGGGCCCCACTCTGACCCTGAGCCCGCTGGACTGGGTGATTCTTATCTGTGCAATGAGGATGTCACAGGCAGAAGATGCCACTTCCTCCTCCCAGTCAGGCAGGACTGGTCATCGCCCCACCAGGCCATCACCTGCAAGAGCAGGCCTGCCTGGCCCGCCCACTCAGCTGTGTACCTTGCTCAGAGGCCACTCTTACAGGCAGGTTTCTTTCTGGCAGCTGGTCAGTTTCACTTCCTGGTTGACTCCCAGACAGCTCCAAAACAACAATAAAAAGTCACTCCCTCTGAAGCCTGCCCTTCAGAATTCATTCCTGACACCTTGCTACACACCCACTGTAGGCAAGGAAAGTTCAACAGCTTCCTTTCCATTCTGGTTAGAGAATCAGGTGGTGTTGGGCCGCTGACACTGCCTCTTTATTAGAGGTTTAAAACCCCCATCCACAAACATTTGCCGAGTTGTGCTGTGTGTCAGGTTTGATCCTAGGTGTTGGGGACACAGAGGCAAGTGAATCATGAGCCTACGGAGCCCACAAACACTGAAAAGAACCCACACAGAGGGCTAAGGGCCCCCGAGGGGAACACTGGGGGCTAGGAAGCACAACTAGATCCCCACTCCGTCACCTTCTGAGCAGGGGATGATCAGAGATTAAAGGGGTTTTCACGTGGGCAGGAAATCCAGTATTGCCATCTGTCTTCTATAGACCTTCGGGTGCAGCTCTTAGAAACGGTTCAAAGCCCTAGGTCTAGCATTGCACTAATATGATAGCCTTCACCAGGTATGGCTTAAGGTTAATTTAATCTGAATTAAAAATTCAGTTTCTTAGTCACACTAGTGGCTACTCTATTGGACTGTGCAGACATAGGGCACTTTCATCATCACAGAAAGTCCTATTGGACAGTATTGGCTAGAGGCTCACAGATCTGGATTCCAATGCTACCCCTTCCACTAACCAGACACGTGACCTTGAACAAGCGGCTCTACCTTTCTGTACCTCAGTTTTCTCATCTGCAAAATGGGGATACTTTCCTCAAAGGCTGGAATGAAGATAAAATGAGGTCATGCATGTAATACTCTTAGGACCACAATGACCAGGTACATAGTAAGTACTCAATAAATGGTAGTTATTTTTATTTTCATCATTAGTTCATAGCACCAAGGAGGCAGTTACTGTGCCTCATGTCACTGCCATGCCCATCAAATGCCCATCAATTCCTTTTTCCCTGGCTGCTTCATCCAAGGCTAGGCTGACACATACCGGCCACCAGGGGATAAGAGGCAGGAATGAATACTCACATCTGTAGAGATGGTTCCACACGGGGAAGAAGGCCATATAGAGGGCCACATCCCCCACTGTTGGGTAGGACTTGAAGATGGAGATGATGGCAATCTGGATGAACATGAAGAAGATAGGGTGCTCCCTGGGGTAGGGCAGGACAGACATACAGACAGAGATCAGTCAGGCACCGGGCCCACCCCTGAAACTCCTGACTCTATCCCTCAAACCCAAAACTACTCTCCAGGGAACTTCAGGCAAGGGCTGACTCTGCTACCCATAAGACACTGGGCCCAGGTCAAGTAGCAGAGCCAAAAACTGTGTGGAAGGCTGTCGTGGCTCAGTGTTTGAGTGTCGACCTATGAACCAGGTCATGGGTCCATTCCCGGTCAGGGCACATCCCTGGGTTGCAGACTTGATCCCCAGTAGGGGTGTGCAGGAGGCAGCCAATCAATGTTTCTCTCTCATCGTTGAAGTTTCTATCTCTCCCTC
The DNA here is from genome assembly GCF_000147115.1 of Myotis lucifugus. Classification (NCBI taxonomy): domain Eukaryota; kingdom Metazoa; phylum Chordata; class Mammalia; order Chiroptera; family Vespertilionidae; genus Myotis; species Myotis lucifugus. The sequence goes on from NW_005871108.1 coordinate 4,474,689, forward strand.
TCTGAAATCAATACAAATATATTTAAAAACAAACAAACAAAAATCTGTGGGGACCCAGAGATGCCCAAGGTGGTAAGGAGGCTCAGCAAACACTAGAGAAACAGCGCACAGAGACATTTCCCATCACCCTCCCCACAACCAGCCCCCAGGAGCCACCAAGAAAAAACAAATGAAGTCAGCCGTTCTTTATTACTGGGCTTAAAAGCCTGCTTGTAACTAGGTAGTCTCCCTGGCCAGAGGCCCCTCTGACAACTGGACGCAGGGCAGGAAGTGCTGCCTTGCTGATGCTTTTCCTCTGACAATTGGGTCAGTGGGGTCTACAGGCCCTTAGCTACGATGAACTCTTTTCCAGAAAGAGAACTGAGAGCTGGGCAGCTTTTCAGCTCGTAAGGGCTGGAACTGGAGTTCTTGTTACCTTAAGCTAATAACAAAATGGATACCATTCCCTGAACCCTTGCTCTGCTAAGCTCTGTGCTGGGCCTTTTCTTACAGTGTTGCACGTGATCCTCACTACACCTCAACTGCCCCTCGAGGTAGGCAGTGTTGTCACCTGCACTGTGCAGATGAGGAAATCAGGTTCAGGAAAGTCGAGCTAGCTAGTAAGCGAATGAGCTGTTTGTCTTCAGAACACCTAAGCACCACCGATACTGTTCTCCTGAGTGCCTAGCACAGTGACAGCTCTGATCAGGCAGGGCGGGGACAGAGCTCAGTCTCCAGTGTTCCTCCAAGAGCTGACCAATGCAAAAGGGAAGCAAACAGAAAGAGGCCAGATCTACACCCTTGTTAGCTATTTCTAAGCAACATGCATGTGGCCTACATCTGCACAGTTCCTGGATGCCCAACTTATGGAGGTTTTCTTCAGAGGTTAATGGCATTCTTGTCTTGCAGGTCAAAGGTCAGGGTGACTCAATGGGTGTAAATCTGACAAACATGAAAATCCAATAAACATGTACACACCCAAACACTCCAATCCGTCTACAGAGCAACTACAGAAACACAGCTTGGCAAAGTCACGCAACCCTGTAGCTTCTAAGGGTTCAGCTACCTCAGTGATCATCTTCCTAAAGATAATCCAAATCACTGGCTTTGGCTTTTTAGGTAGCTGGTAACAGCTGCAACATTTCTTTGAAAAGACCAGTAAAAATGTAGTGCCAACAAGGATGGAGACCAGAACCTCCTGCGACACTGCCTAGAGACAGGTGGCCTGCAGGGCCCTGTTCCCACACTGGAAGCAGACACTGCAGGGAGCTTCATATCCTGGCACAGGAGGGCAGCAGTGGGGGAGGTCAGGTATCTTCATATGCTCTGTCCCCACACTTCTGAGCCTGGTGGTGGTGGTGGGGTTTCACATAATTGTGGTGCTGCTGTCTAACTAGGAACTATCTGTGGCCTTTCACCTGTTGACCTAACACATCTTGAGTCCCCTTGAGCGAACTGTCACTGGGCTGCTGATACAGGACACCCAATAAAATTCACTTTTTCCAAAGACAACCTGCAACTCCAACCTCTGCTGTTATCCAAAACAGTGAGTGGACTCAGCAGCAGTGTGGGCGCAAGTGCCCCAAAGTGAGGCCAGGAGAAATATCAGGGTGCTCCCTGAAGCCTGCACTCATGTGTGACTCTATTGTTGGCTATGGCCACTGACACCCAGGGCGATTGAGGGCAGGTTCCCTGGGCAAAGATGGCAGAAACCTAATAGCAGATGCTCCCAATCTGAAAGGCACCTGCAAGGCTACAAATGGTTCTCGGAACAAAGAAGGAGCAGGTCCAACCACTTACTTCAGCTTAATGGCTAAGGGGATGGTGTAGAAGAAGACGTTGATCTGAAACACACACACGAAGAAGAGGCTGAAGTGCTCAAACATCTCTGCAAAGAAGTACCAAAAAAGACCAATGTTTGGAGTGAGATCTGGAACAGAAAGTCTGGAGTGAAGAAAACAAAGGGAGAGAAAAAAGAGAGCAAAGTTATAAATGGTCTGCTTTAACCTGGTTTTCTGCTGAAGACGCTGATCACTACTAGGCTGTGAAGAATGACTTTGTCTCCACAGAGGTCAGGCTGTGAGGGGCTCTATAGGCACCCTGGATGTAGGTAATTAACAAAAACAAGGGGCCGAGAATGACAACCTATAATAAATATTAGCTGAGCCAAACTCTGGCATGTATCAAATATCTGAAATGAGGCAGGGATTCATGCTAGAAATAAAAAGACCAGCTCCTATTGTGCTGCCAAGACATATATGTTTAAAATTAGGAGATACTCAGTACTGTAACAAAAGAGGAATGGGTTCTACATGAACAGGATCTATTTGGGGCATTCCAAAGACTTGCCTAGAGGAACAAGCTCAAAGATTCTGCTCCTCCTCATTCCTGCTCAGCATCCCACAGCAGGAGCCACTGCAGTGAGACTTCTAGGGGCTAAGGAATCATCAGCAGATTCTGGCGAGGATACCAGACCCCATTTGAGAAGTACGGGTTTAACTGGAAAACTTTTTGTTGAGTTGTATCAGATAAAAATTGGCTGCAATTCTGGCTCTTCTAAAAATTTACATTATATTTTTATTTGAAAAAATATGGAGTGGAAACTGATGTCATTCACAATTTTAAAAGGGGAACATATGGAGCATGAAGAACAAATAGGGAAGGACTCGTGGTCAGATTTCACTAACACAGCTTCCCCCAGGGCAAGGCCTTGCCTTCTGCTGTAACTACATTTCCTCATCTGTGAAATGAGGTACAGAACACAGTCTGTGGCCAGCAGAAAACCAGGAAAGGCTTTTCACTCCTATCCAAGGCGTTACAAATTCCTATTCAAGGCAGAGCATGAAGAGCTGAAAGTTACTAAGATATTGTTATATTCAGCCAGGATTTAACACAAATTAGCAGCCCAGAATCCCCAAGGGGAGTCTGCCACTCCAGATCCCTTCCCCACCCTGGTTTAAGTGTCTACCACCCCACTGGGCTGTGAGCTCCTTGAAGCTTGGGCAGTGGCTGCCTGCTTTAGTATACCATACAGAGAGCGTTTGGAAATGTCTGCAGAATTCTTACTGCAAACCCATTTTGATTTTTTCTAAAAAGGTTGACACGTGGGAGGTGGCTTTATTTTAAAGAGACCCTCTTGTAGTAAAGGAATACATCCATTCCTCTTTGGGACTGAACCAAAACCTTCTAGGCAGAGGCTGGCAGTCGCTTTGGATGTTCCTAGAGAATGCACTAGATCAAATATATGCCCTAGACCAGTGGTTCTCAAAGTGCGTTTCCTGGACCAGCAGATCAGCATCACCTGAAAACTTGTTAGAAATGCAAATTCTTGGTCCCTACCTCAGACTTACTAAAAACCTCTAGAAGTGGGCCCAGCAATGGGGGCGTTAGCAAGCCCTGAAGGTAATTCTGATGCACACTAAAGTTGAAGACCACGGTGTCTAGATGCTCCCTGTGGTTGCTCGCACTCTGATTCCAGCTGGAGTTGTGAAAACCAAATTAGCTTCCAGAGTTTTCTAATGAGATCATTACTTACATGAAGCCGTAGACTGCAGGGATGAAATCCCAGGAGCTGAGAAGGAAGAAGGAGAGGCAAATGATTACCACTAGGCTTCCCATGTACATCATGGCATACTCCCAAGAGAAGATCCAGAAGGCTTTGCTCTTTACTTTCACAGGGATGTACTGCCGCTAGGAGAGAAGGCAAAACGGTACATTTAGGGAGGTCAATAATAGAGGGCAGTTATCACTTTAAACTTCAAGATCTGTCCTGCAAAACACGGGAAATAAAAAGGTTGAAAATCAAAGGATTGAAAATATATACTAGGTAAACACTAACTAAAAGAAAATTAGTTTGGTTATACTGTTACCAGATAATAAACTTTAATGTAAAAAGTATTACAGAGATAAGGATGCTCCATAATCATAAAAAGTGCTAGTCATCAGAAAGATTTAACATTTCTAAATTTTTATATATATAATAACACAGTCTCAAAATATATAAAACAGACATGGACAGAGCTACAAAGGAAAAACAGACAAATTAATCATCAGTGTATAATTGAAGAGATCAAACAGACAAAAACCAGTAACCAAGTGGCACATGTGAATAGCATATTTAATAAATTTGGTCTCATGAGAGCTTATAAAATATAACACTCCCAGGTAGCTGATTGATGTTTGTTTCTCATCATTGATGTTTCTATTGCTCTCTCCCTCTCCTTTTCTCTCTGAAATCAATAAAAATATATTTTTCCCTAAGAACAGGAACAAGACAGGGATGTCCCCTTTCACCACTCTTATTCAATAAAAAAATATTTTTAAAAAATGATGAGAGAGAATCATTGATCACCTGCTTCCTGCATGCCTCCACCGGGGATCGAGCCCACAACCCAGGCATGTGCCCTGAGCGGGAATTGAACCGTGACCTCCTGGTTCATACGTCAACATTCAACCTCTGAGCTACACCACTGGGCTGGGGACATTTATTTATTTATTTTTTAAAAATCTATCCTTTTGAGAGTACTTACAGAGTCCCCCCCCCCCCCCCGCAATGTCCCCCTCTACCCAGTTCCCACCCCAGGCCTTCACCACCCTATTGTCTGTGTCTACAGGTTCTTTAATCTCTTCCCACACTCTCCCCCCACCCCCCCCCCCCAAGATTCACCATTCTGTTCAACGTTTCCATGCCTCTAGTTCTATTTTATTCATCAACTAGAGGCCCAGTGCATGATATTCATGCACGGGGGGTGGGGGTGTGTGTCCCTCAGCCCGGCCTGCACCCTCTCGCAGTCTGGGACCCCTCAGGGAATGTCCGCCTGATAAAGAGCAGGCCCAGCCAGTTTCATAGGAAAGTTCTATCAACATACAAGGAACAGATGACTGTAATATTAAATTAACTCATTCATAGCAAATAATATAAGCTTGATACCAAAATCACTTAACCAATACAAATGCAAAAGTGCTAAATGAAATATTATGTAATATAATTCAGCAACACATGAAAAAGATCATGATAAAGTTGTGTTATAACTAGGTTGAGTTTTTTCCAAAAATTCAAGGTTAGTTCAACATAAGAAAGCTGTTAATATATATATATATCTCACAAACAGCTTCAAGAAATCATATTAGTATCTAGATATATGCAACAACTATTTATGATGAAAATAACAACAAAAAAATTCAGTGAAGTGGCAGGGTAAAAAATTAACACAGAAATAGCTTTCAAATGCACAAATAATAAAAAATTAGAGGACACAATGGTAGATGAAACCACATTTATAATAACACCAAAGAAAATAAAACTCAGATTTAAATTTAACAGGAAATGTGCAAAACCTATTCAAGGAAAATTTTAAAGCAATCCTGAAAGACACTAAAATCAACTTGAACCAATGAACAGATATCTCCCATTCTTGTTTAGAATGATTCAACATTATAAATATGTCAGTTCTCCTTAAATAGATTTATAAATTAAATTCAATAATGCAATCCCAATAAAAATGTCAAATAGCTACTTTATGGAATTATACAAAACAATGTAAAGGTCATATGGAAAAACAAACATGCAAGAATAGCTAGGAAAACAAGTGATAAGGAAAAATCATGAAGTGTTGACTAGCCCTATCAGACATTAAAATACACTATAAACCTCTATAATTAAAACAGTGTAATACTGGCACATATACTGTATAGACAAACAGACTAGTGGAATAGAACAAAAAGTCCAGCATTATACCAAAATACTTATTTTTTAATAAATGGTGCCAGGACAATTTAGGTAGCCATTTGGAAAAAGATAAAATCAGACCTATATCTCACACCATTGTTGTAGTAAACTCCAAATCAATTAGGGATGTAAATATTTTTTTTAATGAAAGCATGAAATGTTAGAAAAAGCATGGTAAAACTGTCTTTAACTATGATGTAGGGGAAAGCTAAAATATCCAGAGGCAATAAAAGACTGATTAAATTTGGTTACATTACAATGAAAAGTTCTGTGCAACAAAATCACTATAAATAAAATGAGAATATATGTCCACACAAAAACTTATACATGAATGTTCATAGCAGCATTATTCATAATAGCCTAAAAGTAAAAACAATCCAAATGTCTATCAACTGAATGAATGAATAAATAAAATATAGCATACTATAAGAATACTATACTAATGGAATAGTGTTTGGCAATAAAAAGGAATGAAGTACTAATAATACATGCTACAACAGAAATGAACCTTAAAAACCTCATGCTAAATGAAAGAAAAGCCCACATATTGCATGATTCCATTTATATGAAACTAGAGGCCTGGTGCACGAAATTCATGCAGGGGCGGGGGGTGTCCCTCAGCTTGGCCTGCACCCTCTCCAATCTGGGACCCCTTGGGGGATGTCCGACTGCTAGCAGTCCGGGACCGCTGGCTCCTAACCGCTTGCCTGCCTGCCAGCCTGATCGCTCCCTAACCGCTCCCCTGTCGACCTGATTGCCCCCAACTGCCCTCCCCTGCCGGCCCAATACATAAACAAAGTCAAAAGACAACTGAAAAACTAGAAGAAAATATTTGCAAAGGTTTAATACATAAAGTGTATTAATACTTTTAATACATAAAGTGTACAGTTTCTTTCAGGATTGTGTCTTTTAATACATAAAGTGTATAGTGTCTTTCAGGATTGCTCCCCTGTCGACCTGATTGCCCACAACTGCCCTCCCCTGCCAACCCGATCACCCCCAACTGCCCTCCCCTGCTGGCCCGATCGCCCTCAACTGCCCTCCCCTGCCGGCCCGATCGCCCCCAACTTCCCTCCCCTGCCGCGACCCGCCTCCTCTGCCGGGATCTGCCTCCTCTGTGCTGCACGGAGCCGTGGGACTACCAGGTCTCACCATGTGGGAGCAGCCGCCAGGCCCTGCCTCCGCTGTGCGTGTGGCTATCTTTGTGGTGGCCATCTTGTGATGACGTTGCGCGAGGGCATGAGGACCACCTAGGCTTTTATTAGTATAAATGTGCAGGATAGAGGGCTGGAGGTGAGAGGGCACTGGGAGAAAACAGAGTGACTGCTAATGGATATGGGGTTCCTTTTTGGGTGATAAAAAGTTGTAGAATTGATTGTGGTTATGGCTGCACAACTCTGTGAATACACTAAAAACAATTAAACTGTACAGTTTATTTTTTTAAAATATATTTTATTGATTTTTTACAGAGAGGAAGGGAGAGGGATAGAGAGTTAGAAACATCGATGAGAGAGAAGCATCGATCAGCTGCCTCCTGCATACCCCCTACTGGGGATGTGCCTGCAACCAAGGTACATGCCCTTGACTGGAATCGAACCCGGGACTCTTCAGTCCCCAGGCCGACGCTCTATCCAGTGAGCCAAACCGGCTAGGGCTAAACTGTATACTTTAAATAGGTAAAAATGTATGGTATATAAAGTATATCTTTTTTTAAAATATATATTTTATTGATTTTTTTACAGAGAGGAAGGGAGAGGGATAGAGAGTTAGAAACACCGATGAGAGAGAAACATCGATCAGCTGCCTCCTGCACACCCCCACTGGGGATGTGCCCACAACCAAGGTACATGCCCTTGACCGGAATCGAACCTGTGACCCCCCAGTCCGCAGGCCGATGCTCTATCCACTGAGCCAAACCAGTCAGGGCAGATAAAGTATATCTTGATAAATAATAAAAGCTGTTAAAGGAAAAAAAACTATAAACAAAGTCAAAAGACAACTGAAAAACTAGAAGAAAATATTTGCAAAGGTTTAATACTTTTAATACATAAAGGATTCTTAAAAATTTAGAGAAAAAGTATCTAAATCCAACAGAAAATGAGGAGGGGGGAGGAATAAACAGACAATGCACAAATATGAAAAAAATGTTCAAACTCACTTATATTTAGAGAAATGCAAATTAAGACAACACTGAGACATCATTTCTCATGATTAGGCTGGCAAAATTTTTAAATGTAACAACACATCTTGTTAGTGAACCTGTGGGGAAACAGGTCCTCTCCTACTTTACTGGTGGGAATAGAACATTTGTATATGCTTTCTGGAGGGAAATGTGAAAAGACCTGACAAAACTACACATGCACTTATCTTTGGATCCAGTAATTTACTTCTAGAAATCTACCTGGAATTCAAAAATACACCTCCAATAATACAAGAGTACACATACACAAGGTTACTCATTGAAGCATTAATTTAAGTGCAAAATTCTGGAAACAATCTAAATTCCCATATACTGAAGAGAAGTTAACACACAATGAAGTACTATGCAGCTGTAAAAAAAAAAAAAAGAATAAGGAATATCTCTCTGTTTCAATAATTTCCAGGAAATAATGTTAAGTGGAAAAAGCAGAACACAAAAAGAGTATCTAGTATACAAGAAAGAAGGGGAGGATGTAAGAAAATATATGTGTGCCCTGGCCGGTGTGACTCAGTGGTTGAAGCATTGTCCTGTGGACTGGAAGGTCACGGGTTCGATTCCGGTCAGGGCACATACTTGGGTTGCAGGTTTGATCCCTGGTCGAGGCATCTATGGGATGTTTCTCTCTCTCTTCTCCTCTCCTCTCTCCTCTCCTCTCTCCTCTCCTCTCTCCTCTCCTCTCTCCTCTCCTCTCTCCTCTCCTCTCTCCTC
>NW_005871108.1:4483626-4554698 GCF_000147115.1 Myotis lucifugus
TCCCTCCCTCCCGTTCTCCCTATCTAAAAAAAAAATTTAAATGAATAAATAAAATAAAAAAATACATGGATCTATTCATTTGTGCAAAAGCAATGCAGGCAAGATAAACCAAAAACTAAAGAAAATAATTACTTAGGATGACAGGAAAGGTAGAAAGCAAAGACCAAGATAGCAGGGATGAGCCCTAGCTGGTTTGGTTCAGTGGATAGAGCATCGGCCTATGGACTGAAAAGTCCCGGGTTCGATTCCAATCAAGGGCACATGCCTGGGTTGTGGGCTCGATCCCCAGTAGGGGGCATGCAGAAGGCAGCCAATCAATTATTCTTTCTCATTATTGATGTTTCTATCTCTCTCTCCCTCTCCCTTCCTCTCTGAAATCAATTTAAAAAAAAAAAGATAGCAGGGATGAGGACAGAATAATAATCCTCTGAATATATCTTTTTAAAAATATATAGGATATCATCTATTTCTGCATGTGGTTTGTATTAAAAAATTCATACTGGAGCACTCAGACGAGAAGCATATCTTAGTCACTCTTCGACTCTGAGCTGGATATGGCCTGAATCAACCTGATTTGACCTCCTCAAATGTCCCCATTGGGAAATTTTATCTCGGGACTAGGGCATTCTGCTTGTAAAAAAACAGGAACATACTGAGAATTTTGAGCAATAAATCAATCTAATAGTTGAAATGAAGACAAGGATGTGACATTGTCAGAACTACTGGTCCAAGGAAAAGTAGGTGCAATGAAGATTTGACAACACAAGTCATGGATGAGCTAGATAGACTTGCCCAGAGACAACAGCAGACTAGAAAAGCAGAAAAATTGTTGTCTCACTTCCTTGTGGGTCTGGGACACTGTGTCAGTCTTAGAGTTGCTGAATACATCTTTTTGTATAGCTGACTCTTAGAATCATATTTCAGTCCCTTCACATACCCGCCAAACAAACAATTAAAATCAACCAGGACACAGGGGAAATCCAAAATGAATATAGCCCTAACCAGTTTGGCTCAGTGGATAGAGTGTCGGCCTGCGGACTCAAGGTCTCAGGTTTGATTCTAGTCAAGGGCATGTACCTTGGTTGTGGGCACATACCCGGTGGGGAGTGTGCAGGAGGCAGCTGATCAATATTTCTTTCTCATCAATGTTTCTAACTCTCTGTCCCTATCTCTTCCTCTCTGTAAAAAATCAATAAAATATATTTTAAAAAATGAATATAAACAGTAATAAGTTAACCTAACTATATCACAAATCAGTAACATAACCACACTAAAGGGTCATATGGGGGTAGAAAAGAACTAAACTAAGTGACTATGAGAAACAGTAAGTTGACAGAATACTGTAAGGCTAAAGACAATAAGAACTATATATGAGCGCTATAATCAAGTCAGTAAGTGTATTTCTATGGGGGTATTCTCACAGCAATTCTACAACTACTTTATGTGCATACTAGAATTGAACAGACAAGAAAATATATTGCAGACAATGAAAGCTAGGTTTCTCACTGTTAAGAGAAAGAAGTTATAAGGAAAAGGGAGAGACTAAAGTGAACCCTGTGGTGTTGGCTAGAATCATAGGTATCAGTATAAACGGATAGAAAGGTAAAGAATTACAGATGGCCCTAGCTGGTTTGGCTCAGTGGATAGAGTGCCTGCCTGCGGACTGAAGGGTCCCAAGTTCCATTCCGGTCAAGGGTACACGCCCAGGCTGCAGGCTCGATCCCTAGTAGGGGGCGTGCAGGAGGCAGCCAATCAATGATTCTCTCTCATCATTGATGTTTCTATCTCTCTCTCCCTCTCCCTTTCTCTCTGAAATCAATAAAAATATATTTTTTAAAAAAGAATTATAGATGTGTGTGTATGTCAGTTAGCATACATACATTATTTCATAGCTCTGTTAGAAGCAATGATTCCCTAATAACAATAAGCATACCTAAAACCCTTGGTTTCTAAATAGCATTCTTCAATAAAAGGAATCCAAGTGTCCCTGAAGAAGTACTGATTTCAGGGCTGGGTGAGGAAAATACAAGATGAGCCTGGAACATCTTGTGGTACCAGAAAAAAGGGAAGGAAAGGCTCAAAAATAGTCGGGCCTTGTCAAAATAACACAGGAGCAAATCTGAAGGAGCTCTTCATGGTCAAAGCTAGAAAAATATGAGCAATAAGCTAATGATAGTATCCAATTTTTTTAAAGGGGAAATTCATATAACGTACATTTAACCATTTTAAAGTGTGCAATTTGGTGACCATTTTAGTCATGTATAGTGCATAGGTTCTTTAACAGTTACCTTGAAAGAAGTTTGAGGTTGGTGAGAGATAGATTCTCCTCTACAAAAAAAGCAAGCTCCAGAGCAGATTCTGGCATATTTTGCAACATTTATTAAACAAAAATTCATTAGCAAGCAGGCACAAAACAGTTCACATAAACTATCCTAGAAGGTTGAGTAAATCCCAGCTCTCTCCCCTTTTATTTATTATTTATCCTCGCCGGAGGATATGCTCACTGATTTTAGAGAAGAGGGGATGGGGGCGGGGGGGAGGAGACAGAGAGAGACACACCCAGAAAGAGACAAAGAAACACTGATGTGAGAGAGAAATATTGATTGCTTTCCTCCTGTGCACCCTGATCAGGAATAGAACCCACAACCTTTATGGTATACAGGACAATCCTCCACCTAACTAAGCCACTTTAATTGCTTAAATTGCCACTTGCAAGGGGTTCACTCAGAGCAGAAGTGACAATATCCCAGAGGCAGGAGTTCTGTTGCCTTTGGAGTTGTTTACTTCTAAAATTCATTTTGCTAATTAATAATCTATATATATAAAAGCCTAAGTGACCGTTATGACCGAATGACCAGAACAACCAGTCGACCAGTCGCTATGATGTGCACTGACCACCAGGGGGCAGATACTCAATGCAGGAGCGCCCCCTGGTGGTCAGTGCACTCCCACAGCCAACCTCCTGTGTCCCCTTCCCCCCAGCTGGCCAATCTCCCGTGGTCCCTCTGCTAGGCCAGCTGGCCCCCCGACCAGCTGGCCAACCTCCCGTGGTCCCTCCCCACTGCTGGCTGGCCCCCCTCCCTGATAGGCCTCGATCGCCAGCCAGGCCAAGGGATCCAACCCATGCACGAATTTGTGCATCAGGCCTCTAGTCTCACCAATAAAAATCCAATCAGTTTCTGACATTCACATGCTAACTATCAAAGGTGAAGCTCAAGCTATATAGAGCAAAGCACTGAGAACAGCCACCTGTGGAGTGTGGCCTTTCTGATACAAACTATATGACCACAATGGAGTGAGATGCTTCATTAAAGTAACTCATTGCCATTTAAATTGAGGCAGCTAATTGGCATGGATATAGTGCCAGATGGTCTATGGAAAAGTATGAAAAAATAAATTATAGACATCATAACTCCACTGTAAAGATTTTAAGGACAATGGGAAGCTAATCAAGAGATTTAAGCTAGAGATAACATTACTGTTAACAGATATAAGGGGAGGGGAATCTGATCAACCCTCTCTAAGCTTATTCTCACCCCTCTGTAAAACTGTGTGTTCCCGCCAAGGCCGGTGTGGCTCAGTTGGTGGGACCATCCTCCAGTGCTGATTGATTCTTGGTCAGGGCATATACCTACTTTGCCGGGCACAAATGGGAGGCAAGCCATGCATGTTTCTCTCATACAATGTTCTCTCTCTCTCTCTCTCATCAGTAAAAACATATCTTCTGGTGAGGATTTTAAATAAATAAATAAATAAATAGATAGATAGATAGATAGATAGATAGATAGATAAATAAATGAAGTACTCTAGCCTCTAGCCACGTGTGGCTATTTAAACTTAAATTAATGGGAATCTATTAAAATTAAAAATTCAATTCCTCAGTCTCACTAGCACACTTCATTGCTCAATATTAACAATATAGAGATATAGGCCATTTTTATCACCACAAAAAGTTCTACTGATAACACTGCCCTAAAATACAGTTTCAAGAGAATAGTACATTTCTGGGGATGAAAAATAATTCAACAAAGAGGCATCCATAGATAAATTCAAAGAAGAAGGCACTTAGGTTCTGAGTTCCTTTCTACAGTTCTACCTGTCCTTGGTCATCTATCTTGATCCTTCCCTTTTCCTGAAAAATACTGCCATCTAGCATAGAAGGAAGGGACAAAGGGAGGGAAGAGAGGAAACCACAGCCCAGAGGAGAAAAACAAAACCTTGAAAGCAAAATTTTGTGTGTGTGTGTGTGTGTGTGTGTGTGTTTTGTCATTCTTCTCTACTAATGATATTTAAAAAGAAACGTGTGGGAAGTGAAAAAGACAGGCATGAAGAACTGAATCAGGTACACTGTTCAAAGCAGCTCTCTTAGGGGAGAGAGTCCTAAGCACACACCCAGGAGATGAGGTTTCACTCTTTGCAAATCCCATTAGCAAGCTCCAAGTTTCCAGTTGCTATTATGTTCTCAGTGCTTACTGGACCTAAAGTGTTAGCGTCAATGTTTGGGTGGAAATGATTTTTTTCCCCTGGCAAATCTGTGATTATAAAATGTGCAATAAATTTTAGGTATAATTTTTTTTTATTTTAAGACAGTGTTGAGAGTCAGGTTTGCTTTGGGAAACAAAGCTCTGAAAATATAAAGTAATGGATAATTTACCAAGTCTACCTAGGGGTCCCAGATTACGAGAGGACACAGGCCAGGCCAAGGGACCCCACCAGTGCACAAATCCATGCACCAGGCCTCTAGTATTGTAATAACTATGTATGGTGCCAAGTGGGTACTTGAAATATTGGGGAAATCACTGTAAATTATATGATTGTTTGACTACTATGCTGTCTGTACACTTGAAACTAATACAAAATAATATTGAATGTCAACTGTAATTGAAAAATAAAATTTAAAAAAAGAGAGAAAAGAAACTCTTAACAAAATTTTTTATACCTAAGCTCTTAGAGTTTAAGGATGAGACCTGTAAATGCATGATCATTCCCTTACCCTCATTTTTACCTGTTCTAAAAGAAAAGGAAGCTAACACCATTGCCACCTCTGCCTTGACCCCCTCCTGGAAACAGCAGAGACGACAGAAAGCTGCTGGGGAAAGAGAAAAGATGTGAAGAATTCTGAACAGCCCCAAAGAATGCCTAGGGAAGGGACCCATTATTAAGAAAAACCTGGTTGGGTTTGGCTCCTTTGATACAAGGTAGAACCATGTAATCTACCCCAAACTCCAGAAAGTATTGAAATCACAGGAGTAACCCTTTCAGTTCAAAGACAAGAAGTCAGATTGGATCCTTAAGGGCACTCACAAAGTATTTTCCCCTGGTTTCTGTTACTTTCTTTCAAAGAAAATAAGAACCTCAAGCCATGTAAGGGGATCCAAGGCTTTAGGAATCCCAAGCAAAAGGAAGGAGGAAACTAGGAACTTCACTGATGGCACCTCTGCTAGCCTCACAGCTCGGCCTCAAGGTCCTGTGCACTTTAGGGCTCTCTATTTTATTCTGCACGCTATCAGGTCATAACATTTTAAGCTTGTCTCTCATTTGGAAACTAGGCCCTAAGCCAAGGTCAGAGGAAGAGTAAAGATGGGGGAGGAGACCAGAGGGCTCAAACTACCACTCTCATAAGTGACTCACTAGTGAGCTAGATGCAGCATCCCCTGCCTTTGATGCTGAAGCCTTCCTGTGTCTCATATGGGGAAGAGAAAAAAAGCTTTGCCTCTCACACTGGTTGGACACTAGCTTGTCCACCTCCTACCCTCTCAAAATTCCACCAGCAGAATGGAGGCAAGTTTGCAGTGTCAAAGAAGTACAAACTAACTTTCACAGTTCCTTTGACCATAGAAAATGAAATATTTTCTTTTCTCCCTCATCACTCCATGTACCTTCAAGCTGGTGACCCTGTCCTTTCTATGAACATTTGAGCACTAATAACCATAACTGATATCTATTGAACTCTTATCATACTCTGTTCTAAATATTTGACATGTATTAACCCTTTTCAGTAGCTACTATTATATTATCCCCATTTTATAGGTGAGTAAACCAAGGCATAGAGAAGTAGTCACTTTCCCAAGATCACAAAGCTAATACCGATCCAAGCCAGGACAACTTCAGAGCCTATATTCTATTTCCCTCCTTTTTACTATAAAATTTTCAAACACACAAAAAAGTTGAAAGAATACGCTAATCAACCATATATCTGTCACTGAGATTAAATATTAACACTTTGCCATACTTTTTATCTGTGTATATAAATTTTTTCTCTGTGCATAAATTTTCTACATATCATGACACCTCTCCCCAAAACACTTCTGCATGTAGCTCCTAAAAGTAAGGAGATTCTGCCCGGCTGGCATGGCTCAGTGACTGAGTGTTGACCTATGAACCAGAAGGTCACAGTTTGATTCCTGGTCAGAGCACATGCCTGGGTTGCGGGCTCTATCCCCAGTGTGGAGCATGCAGGAAACAGCCGATCAATGATTCTCTTTCATCATTGATGTTTCTATCTCTCACTCCTTTTCCCTTCCTCTCTGAAATCAATAAAAATAAGTATTAAAAAATAAATATATATACACATATTAAAAAAGTAAGGAGATTTTCCTATATACCACAATACTATGATCACATCCAAGACATTAACAGTTCTCTATCATCATCTAATAGCTAATGTATATTCAAAATATTCTAAATGTTCCCCAAACACACTTTATAGCTGTTTTTTCCAAACCAGAATCCAATCAAGACTCACCCATTCCACTTGGTTATTGTGTCTCCTTAGTCTAGAACAGTACTCTCACTTGATCTTTTTCATGACAATGACTTTTCAAGGGAACCAGACCAGCTAGCTATCTTATAGACCATCCTACATTCTGATTGTTTTACTGTTTCCTCATGGTATCATTTAACTTGTTCCTCCACGCTTGTATTTCCTAAAAACCACAAGTCATATCTAGAGGCTTAATGAAGGTCACCCATTTAGGTCAGAATACTTCGGAGTTGATGCTGTGCACTTTGTGCTGCATCACATCGAGAAGCACATCATGTCAAGCTGTTCTGCTATAAGTGATGCTGAGTTGGATTACTTGGTTAAGGTGGTGACAGCCAGAGCATTCCTTTGTAAATATTTATTTTTCCCTTTTCTATTAGCAGACAATTTAGAGGTGGGAGTGGGGCGTAATATTTTGGCACCATGCAAATATCCTAGTTCTCCAAAAATCTTTCACCTGAAGATTTGGCATCCTTGATGATCTTTGCTAGAGTCAGTCATTTCACTGGGGATCTGCTATTCTGTCATTCCTTCTACATTTATAAGCTGCATTCTTCTGTAGAGTTTTGCCTTATTAATTGGGAAAGAACCGTAGTTCCTTTTTAAAAGGTAGGGAACTGCTTAATTCTTTCCTTTTAATTATTAATTTTCAGAGTAAGAAATTGGTAAAACAGCCAAACCTAATGATAATGTGTACTTTTTCCCCCTCTCCTCACCCCTTTTCTGAGTATAACTATGGACACATAGATTTTTATTTATTCAGTGTTTTACAATTACTTGATGCTAAAAATATCCTAAATATAGCCAGCAGGAGTCCCTTTGGACTGATTCCACTGTTCTTTTGACATAGTACCATTAATCTTTGACAACTATTTTGCTTTCCATCTTAACACGATGTTCCAATCAAGCCTGTGCTGTACTAGTAAGTGTGAATTGGAGGCCCAGTCCCATTGCCTGATTAAGCCATGCCCTCCTTTCCCCCAAGCAGAGACCAGGCCATGTATCAAATGTCACTTGAGTACTGGCTTCTGACCAGCAAGTGCTTACCTGGAGGAGATAAAGGAGTCCTGGGACAAACAAGGTGAGTGGGTACAGAGACTGGTATGTTGCTAAGGCAAGAAAAATAGCACTGAGGAAGGCACTACCTGTAAAAAGAAATAGATGTATGGAATAATCCAGCCTCATCAATCAGAATTAGATTCGGAGGGTCCCCAAATCAAGAAACTTTCTATAACTTTTCAAATAAATCACCTGTCAAATATCCCCTGATATACAAGGTGCTTTGGAAACTCACAGAAAGCCTCTTGGCTTGAATTCCAATGAAAGGAAAACAAGGAAGTCGGGTTACCTTTAGCAACCCGAAATACCACAGGAATATTTATTGTAACATTTCCAGAACCATAAAGATTTTATAAAACTTCAGCCCAAAGGGGTGGGGAGTAAGAGATAAACAAAGGATTTGTATGCATGCATATAAGCATAACCAATAAACACAGACAGTAGGGGCAGGGGGTGAGGGCCAGTGCTGGGGGGAGGAGCAACTGGGAGAGGTCAATGGGGGGAAAAGGAGACATATGTAATACTTTCAACAATAAAGAATTTTTAAAATTAAAAACAAAAAACAACAACACTTCAGCCCAAAGATGAATAAAGGGATCAAGTCTATTAACACCATGTCCTATTTAAGTTACCAATTGATTATGCCTACAGTTATTGTTTAAGCTCTTCAGAGTGTGAAACCTATCCTTTTGGATGTTCTAAAACCCCATAACTATTTTTTTTCTTGAGAGTATATTTATTAAAGGTGGGGACAGTGAAACAAAAGAAGAGCTTAGGATAGAAGAAGCAACAGGAGAGAGCCTAGATGGTGCTACTTTGGCTCTCTAAAAACTTTATAAGAAAGAAGTGAGGCACACCAGGCTTCCTGGACTCATTGAGAAGTAAAAGTCACATGACAGAAGTGGGCCAAGGCAGGACTGCTTTTAGCTTACTGAAAAGTCAGAGAAAAGGGAGGCTTGGAGACAGGTTCAGGGGGTTAGCCCAGGACGAGCTGCTGTTGCTTCCCTGGTTGCAAGTCTTGTGGGGACCCTTAGAGTTTAGGAAAAAGAGAACAAAAGTTCATGCCCAAGAAAAAGGGGTGCGGGTGTGCTCTAAGGAGAGCACATTCCCAACACTATTTTTATAACACCCTTCCTTATGTACTATCTTCAAGACATGTGTTTATTTTTTTCCAGATTAACATTTATTTATTTATTGATTGATTGTTACTCCTCACCCAAGGATTTCTCCATTGATTTTTTTTTTTGAGAGAGAGAGTGGAAGAGAGGGAAGGAGGGAGGGAGGAGGAGCAAGAGAGAAAGAGAGAGAGAAGCATCTATGTGAGAGAGATACATCCATTGGTTGTCTCCCGCATGCACCCCAACAGGGCTGGAAATCAAACCTGCAACGCAGGCATGTGCCCTTGACCGGGAATTAAACCGGTATGAAGGCTGATGCTCTAACCATGGAGCCACACTGGCCGGGCTTAAATTATATTCATTTGATTAATAATGTTTTCATTCCCTACATAAAATGGGCCATTATGGAATCATTAAACATGATGGTATAAAAAATTTGCAATG
This sequence comes from Myotis lucifugus, assembly GCF_000147115.1. Lineage (NCBI taxonomy): Eukaryota > Metazoa > Chordata > Mammalia > Chiroptera > Vespertilionidae > Myotis > Myotis lucifugus. The sequence goes on from NW_005871108.1 coordinate 4,493,011, forward strand.
ACACGGAAAGATGTTTATAATCCTATTAAGTGAAGGTTACAAAAGAGATATATATTAGGATTTCTTAAAAAATATGTATAAACAGCCCTAGCCAGTTTGGCTCAGTGGAGAGAGTGTCAGTCCCTGGACCAAAGGGTCCCAGGTTCAGTTCCAGTCAAGGGCATGTACCGGTTGAAGATTGATCCTCAGCCCTGATCGGGGTGCATGCAGGATGCAACCAATCAATATGTCTTTTTCACATAGATGTTTTTCTCTGTCTCTCCCCATCCTTTCTACTCTCTCTCTAAAAAACAAACAAACAAACAAAAAAACAATGGAAAAATATCCTTGGGTGAGGAAAAAAATGCACAAACAATTTTATTAACTAATGTTACCTCAATCAATAAAAAAAAATTATATTTTCAACAATAAAGAATTATAAAAATTTAAAAACCACATGCATAAACAAACTTGTTTAAAAAGGCTAAAAGGCTAGGCAACAAAGTTCACAGTGGTTATCTCTGTCTTGTGGGATTATGAATGATTTTTCATACATTTGCTTCTATGTATTTTCTAAATTTTCTATAATGAACATGCATTGTCTTTGTCATAAGAAAAAGACTGACTTCTTTTCTTTTTTTCAAAACACATAGCTATTCCCTTTCAATGGCTTAAGATAACAGATCACCTTAAAGCAAGCATGTCAAACTCAAAGACTAACACGGGCCAAATAAACAAGGTTTAAGTTTATGTGGGCTGCAAAAAAACAAAAGCTTCAATTTTCATAGAAACATAGGTTTATTTCGATAGAGACATGCTGAATACAAAGGGCTGAAATAAATGAGTAATCATTAACATAAAATAATAAAACATTTTAATAAAAATTGATATTTTTTCTTGAACATTAACTTACCAAACATTAAATAACTGCACAAATTAATAAGCGTAATGCAAATAAACCTATTTTTCTTGTTCTCCAAAAGTGAAATAATTCCTGTTGCGCACACCAAACAAGTCAGTACAAGACTACTGACGTGGCAATGGGCTGCTAAAATATTCGCTGCTAGTATTAGTGGAGAGAAATGGTGCGCCTGCGCGTAAGGCGCATAAGGGAAATGAATGCAACATAATTATAGTAATCAGTCATTAGCAAATGTTGTAGTTCATTATTAATAATTATGTATAACAAGATATTGTAAAAATTAAGTTACAAAATTTTTATTAAAACATTTCTTACATACCGTTATATTGGCTGGGCCGCAAAAACATTCGCAGGCCACGAGTTTGACATGCTTGCCTTAAAGCCATGACTAGAAAAGCCTAGTTTACAATAGAAGTTTCAAAGTATCTTAGAAATCAGTAGAGTGTAATCGATGGTCTAAGGCTAGTGTTCTATATAGATAATGTTTCATTAAATGACAGTATCCATTTAATGATCATTCTTATTAGTGTGGGGTCAACTCTTCACTGAAAATAACAGACATACTCTTAATGGTGCTTCCTAAAAGGAGGAACTAGTCACCCCACTCAGTCCTTCCAATAACTCCATGAGTGGGTACTATTACTATCCCCATTTTACACGTAAGGAAACTGAAGAACAGAGAAGTTATTTGTCCAGGGTTACAACACTAGTGAATAATAGAAATAGGGTTTGAACCCAGAGAGTCTCGTTCCAGACCCCACATTCTTAAATCGCATCAATATGCTACCTTCTTTTTTTAAAAAAATATATTTTATTGATTTTTTACAGACAGGAAGGGAGAGGGTTAGAGAGTTAGAAAGTTAGAAACATCGATCAGCTGTCTCCTGCAGACCCCCTACTGGGGATGTGCCCGCAACCAAGATACATGCCCTTGACTGGAATCGAACCCGGGACCCTTCAGTCCGCAAGCCAACGCTCTATCCACTGAGCCAAACCGGTTGGGGCAATATGCTACCTTCTTGATCTCAATCTTGCTGTACCATAAAAATCACAATAAGCAGAGCAACTATTTGTTAAGCAAGTTCTGGTAAGGAAGCACATTAAGCATTTTATAGTTCTCATTTATTCCTCCACTAATCCAGGAGGCAAATACTAACTCTGTGATCACACTGAAGTTCTTGAGGCTGTGCGATTTGCCTAAGGTTAAAAAGCTGGTAACTAGAACAAGCAGGTTTTGAAGCTGGGTTAATGTGACAAAACTCTACCCAAGGCTGCTTTGTACTTGGGTCCTTGTCTCCTCTATGACTCTCTCCATAGGAAGGGCTTTACTCTACAGCAGTGATTTTCAACTGGTGTGCCTCAAGAATGTTTAAAACATGCAATACCTGACTATTTAGACCTCTTTTCCCTTAGATTGTAAATAATAATGATGATGATGATGACAGCCAATACAACAATAGCTGTCTGGCATGAATGTCGTCTTGAACCATAAATATATACTAGTAGATCCTATAGCAGAGTTGCATCTTATTAGACACATCGCATAATAAGGTTGCTTCTGATTAGTTAATTCTTGGTACTGGAAATTCTTGTATACAAGTATAGGCACCTGATTTTTTAAAACGTCACTTTGGAGCAAAAAGGATAGGAATTACTATTATTATTTTGTAAATAAATCTAAATTATAACTTATTGTCAGATCGATAAAAAGTATATATATATTGGTGTGCTGCAGAATTTTAGTAATTTAGCAATGTCAGCCATGAGATGAAAAAGGTTGAAAACCGCTGCTCTAGAGGAACCTCAGATGGAAATGATGGAATCCTCAGGCCTCAGGATCATCTCTGCCATTGTTTTTCCAGGGCTGGGCTTCAGGAAGAAAACCTCTTGTTTTAACCTCCCCCCAGTGCTCCCCAAAAAGCCTCAGGGAGACTATCAATTCTGAGTGATCTTTTTAAAAGGATATTATTGTCCAGCTGGTGGGACTCAATGGTTGAGCACTGACCCATGAACTAGGAGGTCACATGCCCCGGTTGTGGGCTCCATCCCCAGTAGGGGGAGTGCAGGAGGCAGCCCATCCATGATTCTCTCTCATCATTGATGTTTCTAGTTCTCACTCCCTCTCCTTTCCTCTCTCTGAAATAAGTAAAAGCATTTTTTTAAAAGGAGGATATTACTAAAAGTAACCCCCAGCACCACCATTTACTAAGCACTGAGCACATGACCCCACACCATGCTAAAGTGCTTGCATTATTTTTGTTTAATATATTTTTATTGATTTCAGAGAGGAAGGGAAATTGAGCCCTCAACCCAGGAAATGGAACCATGACCTCCTGGTTCATAGGTCAACACTTAAACACTGAGCCACACTGACTGGGCAATGCTTGCTTTTTTGTTAATTCAGCTGAGGACATGCTTAGTGAGAGGAGGAGGAGAGAAAGAGGAAGGAGGGGGGCGGGGGAGAGAGAAAGGGAGAGAGAGAGGAAGGGAGAGAGAGGAAGGGGGGGAAGAGATAGAGAGAGAGAAACATCAATGTGAGAGAGAAACATCAATTTGTTGCCTCCTATATGTGCCCCAACCAGGGATCAAACCCATGACCCAGGTATGTCCCTGACTGGAAATTGAACCAACCAACTGAGCCACTCCAGCAGGGCACCATGCTAAGTGTTTTACATGCACTTCATTGGATGCATGTATATGCATCTACATTTTCATTCACTCTTTACAGTCACTCCATGCAGTAGGGACTGTTTGAACCCCCATGTTATAGATAAGGAAATGGAGGCCAAAAACGTTAATGACTGGCTTCAAGGTGATGTAGCCAGGAAGTGGTGGAGCTGGGATTGGCTACCTGATCTGTCTGACATCAGAGCAGCCTGAACTCCTAATCGTGCTGGACTGCCTCAGTAGTAATACTTCTTTTTCCTTAGGAAGCAAGTCTTGTCACACAGGCCTCTTTTAATACATTAAGGAGAGTTGTAAGGGTCCTTACGTGGCAAACCTTGAGAATTTCTAGTCTGGAACATTTCATTATTGATAAATACCAACAATGTACAGGAGTACTTATTAACATTTGTCTGTTTTCCTTTTTATTTTTTAAATATATTTTATTGATTTTTTACAGAGAGGAAGGGAGAGAGATAGAGAGTCAGAAACATCGATGAGAGAGAAACATCGATCAGCTGCCTCTTGCACATCTCCTACTGGGGATGTGCCCGCAACCCAGGTACATGCCCTTGACCGGAATCGAACCTGGGACCCTTCAGTCCGCAGGCCGACGCTCTATCCACTGAGCCAAATCGGTTTCGGTTGTTTTCCTTTTTAAAGCTTAATGAAGACTAGGATGGAGTATTTTCATTAGCTCACTGAGAGGCAGAGAATCCTAGACCAAAGCCCCTACCTTTGAAGTGAAACTCAAGCTACTCTACTAAACTATTATCAACCTTGCCCACAGACCTGTGTTTCCCAGCCAACTCCCCAACAGGACATCACAATATAATGGCCTGGACCTTGTCCTGGCCTGTCACTCAGTATGTCCCGGGCAACCCTGGACTGCCACAAGGAAGCCAAGGTAGAACAAATAGAAGGAGTCAAGACAGAGCAAATGAGGTCACTCCCTTCTGCGGGGCACCTGATCCTTGGCAGTGTGGGAGAGAGTTGCGAAGTGTGCTTCCACTGTCCCTGTCTTCTTGTTCATCAAGTTAATTTATTTTTAATTATGTGCTCATTGAAGAAACTTTGGGGGGAAAATAGATATAGAAAAGAAATGAAAATCACCCATAAAGTCACTATACAGAAACAAGTTATCTTTCAGAATATATTTTCTCTTTTTGTTGCACTTTAACATAGTTGAGATTATATTTTACTAAAATATATAATTATTTTGCAACTGTTTTTAAATATCCTGTTCATGGGCACACTATATTTAACTATATGAACAAACAGTGTTTTACTTAGCCTTTTCTCTCTCTATTTTGAAGTATTTTCCAATCATCATAAATAATTGCATTTAATGACTTCACATCATAAAGCTTTGTTTGTATGTCTACATTCCTTTAGAATAGATTCTCAAAAGTGAAATTAATAAACCAAAAGTACAAACATTTTAAGACTATTGTCAAACTGCTTGCCAAGAGTTATATTAATGTATAAGTCAGCTTGCCCTGTAGGAGAACGCCTATTTGGATAGCACCTTTGCCAGCACTGAAAGTTTTCTTCTAAACGCTCTGGCAACTTGAAAGGGGAAAAATAAAGCCACTTCTTTGTTATTTCAATTTGCTTTTCTTTATTAATTATCTATGGAGTTGAATATTTTTTCATGTTTTTCAATATAAAATTCCTTCATTTGTAAATCTCCTGTTTTCTTCTTTAAATAGTGAATTATTCCTTTATTAATTTTGTTAAATATCTAAAGTATGTGGAATAAATATGAAATGAAAAATATGACTTGTAGATTTTATAAGTGAACTAACATCCTGTATCTACTTTTGTAGGAATTACTACTAATATACTCAAAGAGTTAAGAGTAGTTCAGAGACCTAACTAAAACAAGATTCTCCAAATATTTTAACAGATTAGAAATGTTATTTGTGATGCTCTCTACAGCTGCCAACAGTGGAAAATAACAAATGTCCAGCAAAAGGGAAGGCCTGCGACCCCATGACAAATATACTTGAGGAACAGAGGGGAGGTAGGGAGGGGTGATAGCAGACTTACTTCTCATTTTCTATGTTTGAATATCTTTTATTCTTACCAAGTACTTAAACTCCCAAATTTTTTTAAAACTAAATTAAGATTGAAAGTAATTGCAAATATGTGACCAACGTGACACGATTCTTATGAAGTAAGTGATAAAAGTAAAACAAAATTGTATGTATATCATTACAAAAATGTCTATAAATTCATTTGACAGAAATCTGAAGTGATACAATAAAAATCGTTTTTTGCTCTGGGTGAACAAAAATAATATGGCTGCAAAAAAGATACATATAACATTTTTACAGGTTTTCCCCCAAACAAAACCTTCCCATTGACTTAAAAGGTTATACAAAAGATGTTTTTAAAATGGTATAATTTACATTTTTTGTGTAAGACTCCTATTAAATGCATCTTCAGAGAGCATGTCTTCAGTATTTCTAGCTTTGCACACAGCTATTTTATTTTATTTTAATTTCAGAGAGGAAGGGAGAGGGAGAGATAGAAACATCAATGATAAGAGAGAATTATCAATTGGTGGCTGCCTCCTGCACGCCCCACACTGGAGATCGAGATCGCAACCCAGGCATGTGCCTGACCAGGAATCGAACCGTGACCTCCTGGTTCATAGGTCTATACTCAACCACCGAGCCATGCTGGCTGGGCTGTGCATGGCTATTTTAAAGGTGACATTTCCAAAGACCAGAGGTCAGTCCCTTCTGCCCAGCTGCAACATATAATCCGTATTTTAATGGATACCAAGTACCTTGATAAATGAGTCTACCTGAGCCTGGTGCTCTGCAAATAGTAAACAGTCTTCACTATTTCAGAGCACAATCTTCAGAACAAGACAATGCAGGTCATTTTAAGTAACCTAATAATAAGTTAGTACTAAGTGGCCTACAGAAAGACCTAAGTCATTCTTATATGCCACCCTAGAAAAGATAAGTAAACTGTAAGTAAAAGGTTCTATTTAAAACTTTTGATTCTTTATTTCCTGAGTGTGCAAACTATTTAGCAACAATGTATAAAAATAAGGACTCTCATACACTTCTTACCGGAGTGTAAATTGGTAAAACCTTGAAGGCAATTTAGCAATAAATTTCAGAAATCCTAAAGAAGGTACATATCCAGTGACACAATAGTTCTATTTCTAGGACTTTATTATAAGAAAATAATTGAATATGATGTGAAAATTACTGTACGTTAGAAATTAATTTGTAGTATTATTTAAATATCTGAAAACTGGAAAATGAGCTAAATATTTAATCAGTATAGAAGTTGGTTAAAGAATTTCTATAGTCCTGGCTGGCTTGGCTCAGTGGATAGAGCATCGGCCTATGGACTGAAGGGTCGTGGGTTCGATTCCGGTCAAGGGCATATGCCTGGGTTGTGGGCTTGATCCCTGGTGGGGGGTGTGCGGGAGGCAGCCAATCAATGATTCTCTCTCATCACTGAGATTTCTATCTCTCTCTCCCTCTCCCATCTTCTCTGAAATCAATAAAAATATATTTAAAAAAAAAGAATTTCTATACATTCATCCATATAATGGAATAATATATAGCCATTAAAATTGACAGGCTAGATGTTTATTGACATATGTAGTAGGTTGTATTTTTGGCTCAGATTCTATACCCCGCTCTATGTCCAGGCTGTTTACCATGTAACTTTGCAGTGCCCTTCCATGTGGGCAGGATGGAAGTCTCCACCCCTGGGCTCAGCCATGTGTCATGTTTTGATTGCTGTGATGTTAGCACATGATGCAACCAGAAACGTAAAAAATGCATGCCTGACTGGGCTTGCTCACAGTTGTGCCTCTGCTATCACTATGACAAGAACATACCTACTTTCAACAATAAAGAAATTTTTTTTAAAAAAAGAACATACCTAAATTAGTCCCCTGGAAGATGACAGACATGTGGAGAAGAGTTTAGTCTAGTTTAACCAACTATAGTTAACTACTGATGCAGGAATGAGCCCTGATTAAACCAATAAACTGCCTAGCCACGTCCAACCCAGATTAGCTGACCCATGTGGACTTACAGATATAGAAGCTACTGCTTATTGTTGTTTTAAGCAACTGAGATTTGAAGTGGCTTGTTGAATAACATTTTTGTGGTGATAGTTAATAGATACAATATTTAAAAGTTTGAAAGAAAAATGGAGGGAAAAAATATGGATATATATATACCCCAAAGCTAACAGACTTCCAGTTAAAAATGGTAGATTGGTCACATGTGTATCATCTCTCTCCAAAAACTTCACTTAAAATGACAATAAAGGAATAAAACTAGTCTTAAACCACAAAAAACAGGAGAGGAGATTATAGCAAAATAAAATGTAATAAATAGAAACAAAGCAGGTAGAAGAAGGATAAATGACTGAGCAATATGAAAGAAATTACAATTGCCGAAACCGGTTTGGCTCAGTGGATAGAGCGTCGGCCTGCGGACTGAAAGGTCCCAGGTTCGATTCTGGTCAAGGGCATGTACCTGGGTTGCGGGCACATCCCCAGTGGGAGATGTGCAGGAGGCAGCTGATCGATGTTTCTCTCCCGTCGATGTTTCTAACTATCTATCTCTCTCCCTTCCTCTCTGTAAAAAAGCAATAAAATATATTAAAAAAAAAAAAAGAAATTACAATTCAGGGATCTCAGAGAGGAATACCAATAAAAATAAAGCCAACTCATCTCACAGACCTTCTGAGAAATTCATCACCTTGAAGGTATCAGATACTATGGAAGGTGAGGTAAGGTACAGAGATGAAAATCAAGCTGAAAGTTTGTATACAGATCAGGCAGAACCCCAGGTCTCATCTCAACTATGTGCAGTCTAACTTCCAACTTTCTACTCCATCCAGAGACTACAGCTTTGGAGAACATTAACTGAAGAGGCACAGTTTAGGGTGTACTAAGCACAGTAATGGTCTGAGGAGAAGTGTGGGCTAAAGAGAAATGAGATTACATACATTGTAATCTGCCACCTCCTCTGTTCCTACTGTCACAACTTCAATAGTTGGTCACATGAACCCCCCACCCCCATCCCACTGCAACTCCAACTCTGTTACTGTTGGGCAGGAAATTGGAAAATTCCTCTCTGGAAACAGTAAATAGTTTCAGAGAAAAAGAAAACTTATAAATGATGACATTAGGGGTACTTCCAACCAAAAGAGTCAGCCCAATACCCAATCTCCCTACAGTGAGAATGATCCATTAACAAGTCCTGCCCCTGCAGTCTCAAATCATCTTGTTAGTGCCTCACTCATAAACATAAACAGACACCCAAGGATCACCATAAATGAGAGAAAATTCTCCCATATGAAAGACAGAGTCCGAAAGAAACAGGAAAAGAAAGTGGTGGAAGGATGACCAGGAAGACAAAAAGACTATGCTTGGAACAAATGAGAACTGGAAAAAAAAAAAACCAAAACTCTGGTAAGAAAGACTACTGTGATGATAAAAAAAAAAAAAAAAAAAAAAAAAAAAGGCTACTTCAAAAAATAATTGAGACCAAGAGAAAACTTAAAAATGTAATACAAAATTTAAAAATTCAATAGAGGAGTTGGAAGATAAAAACAAAGAAATATCCCAGAAAAAGGGGAAGTAAAAGAGCTAGAACTATCAATAGAAAATAAAATATGCAAATTAAATCAATCAAGAAAGTCCAATATCTAATAGAACAAATAAGTGGACAGAGAAAACAGAGAGAATTTGAAAAAATAATATAGAAACACCTTCTGGAACTAAAGGACACTAGTCTCTACACTGAAAGGACCTACCAATTGCCCAGTATAATGAATGAAGAAAGACCCATGTCAAGACATAGCATCATGAAATTTCAAAACACTGAGGATAAAAAGAAGTTCCTAAATCTTTCAGAAAAAAAATATAATGGTATCCAACTGCTCAATAACAACCAGGATGCTAGAGGAGAGTAAAGCAATGCCTTCAAAATTCTGAAAGAAAAGTTTTTCCAATCTAGAACTATATACTCTGCCCCAACTATTAATTTGGTGTTGAACTAGAGCAAAAACATTTTTCAGACATAAAATGACTCAAGATATGTATTTAATACACCCTTTCTTAGAAAACTACTTGAGAAACTACTTCAGCAAAACAAAGAGAAAAAAATCAATAAAGGAGAGAAGAAATCCAGGAAATAAGGAATACAATGCAGGAGAATTATAAAGAAAAGTCCCACAATAGCAGTTTTGAACCAGCCCTGGACAACAACCAGGACAGCTTGGGGCAAAATGGAGGATGCGTGAGGGAGGTCTCCAGAAAAATAATAGCACCGATAGACTATTTGAAGTCTTTAAGAATTTTTTAAAACTATTTTTAGGCACTTAACGGATCTAGCAAAGCAACTGGAGGGGGAAAAAAAAGAGAATTATTGACCACAGGAAACATAGAAGATTGTATAAGAAAGAAAAAGTAATCTTACTTACTATTTTGCCCAGCAGTAATAACATATATAGTGTCATAAAATACAGGTACCAATTACTGATTTAATCAAAACTGTGGCATAACTCCTTGAATAAAATGAGGTAAAGGGAAGTGGAGATATTGGTACAAAAAAGCTAAATCTTTATCTTCCATGAGAATGGAATCGATGTCTAAAAGTTATAATTCATTAAATAGCAATATGAAGTCTTATTTAGAAATATGGAAGTAAATACTAGTAAAAGCCAGAAGTAATGCTGTGAAGAAGTTGAACTACAGGTGAGAAGAGAGGGGCAGAGGGCTGCTATCTCATTATAAGCCATTTAGAAAAAAAATTTCTAATCTTAACAGTAACTCTCTGAATGATAGAATTTTGAGAAAATTTTCAAAGAATAGTTTATTGATTTTTAAAGAGAGAGAGAAAAACATCGATATGAGGGTGTAACATCGATCGAACCAGCAACCTTTTGGTGCACATGACAACACTCAACTGAGCTACATAGGCCAGGGCTCAAGATGTTTTGTTTTGTTGTTTTAAATATATTTTTATTGATTTCAGAGAGGAAGGGAGAGGGAGAGAGAGATAGAAACATCAATGATGAGGGAGACTCGTTGACTGGCTGCCTCCTGCATGCACCCTACTGGGGATCAAGCCCGGGACCTTTTGGTCCATGGGATGATGCTCAATCTAATGAGCCACCACAGCCAGGCCAGGGCTCAAGATATTTAAATAAATCTTTATTTTGGCTTAGATGGAAACACTGATGAGAGAAAAACATCAATGGGCTGCCTCCTGCATGTCCCACCTGGGGATTGAGCCCAAAACCTGGGCATGTTCCCTGACCAGGAATCAAACTGTGACCTCCTAGTTCACAGGTTGACACTCATCCACTGAGCCACACCAGCCAGGCTGTAATTTTTTTTTTTAATATATTTTTTATTGATTTTTTACAGAGAGGAAGGGAGAGGGATAGAGAGTTAGAAACATCGATGAGAGAGAAACATCAATTCAGCTGCCTCCTGCACACCCCCTACTGGGGATGTACCCGCAACCAAGGTACATGCCCTTGGCCGGAATCGAACCTGGGACCCTTTAGTCCACAGGCCGACGCTCTATCCACTGAGCCAAACAGGTTAGGGCTGTAATTTTTTTTTTTGTAGTTCTTTTTCTTAATTGAATTTATTGGGGTGACTCTGCTTAATAAAATCATACAGGTTTCAAGTGTACAATTCTGTAACACATCATGTGCATACTGCATTGTGCGCCCACTATTCAAAGTCAAGTCTCTTTCCACCACCATTTATTCTCCTTTTGCCCTCTTCCACCGCCCCCCACCCCTCTTTCCCTCTAGCAATCACCATAATGTCTGTTTCTGTTTTTGTTTTGCTTAATCCCTTCATCTTTTCCACCAAGTCCCCCAACCCTCCTTCCCTCTGACAGCTGTCAGTCTGTTTTAAGTAACTATGGGTTGTTTGTTAATTTATTTTGTTCTTTAGATTACACATATAAGTGAAATCATATGGTATTTGTCTTTCTCTGACTGGCTTATTTCACTTAGCATACTCTCCAGGTCCATCCATGGTGTCCCAAAAGGTAAGATTTCCTTCTTTTTTTACAGCTGAGTAGTATTCTATTGTAAATGTACCACAGCTTTTTTATCCACTCATACTTATGCAATTTAAAAACAATTTTTTAAAATGTTGCATTGTATTTTTTAAAAGTCCACAGTATAAGTGTTACACAAATCAGGGCTTGTACTTATTGGGTGTCTTACCTTTTATCGTGGTCAAAATGAAGAAAGCAATGAGGGTATTGTTGATAGCACAGGTAGACTTGGCAACACAAGATAAGATCGTGTAGGGATTTAAGAGATAGCTGGGGAAAAGCACACATATTTGGTATTAGTAATCCTGGTCAAAGGACCAGGGAGTCTATGCCACTATATCCAGAAAATTCAAGAGATTTACTAAAAACATACTCAAGGGAAGGCAGCTTCTTAGAAATTAGTTCTCCTAAGTAAAAGAGAATGGAGTGGGATTGAGGCCAATGTGTAAAAGGTACTGAACTTTCACTCCCTATTCTGTGCTATGTGGTCTATAGAAAACTGTCTTATTTAATCATTACAGAGATCCTATAAACTAGCAATAACATTATTCCTGTTTCACAGATGAGGAAGCTGAGACTCAGTGATTAATTAACTTGCCCAAGGTTCACAAGCTAATGAATATATTCAAATTAGGTCTCTCCAGCTCTAAGGCCTATATTCTTTCTACTACCTCAGATTTCAAAATGATAAAATTATACCAAACTTCCCCACAATCATATATCTTAGGAATGGCTACATGCATCTCTGAAAACCAAAAAAGCACTTTTTCCTCAGTCAGGTTCCTACACTGTGACACAGGCTACCCCCATTCAAAAGGTAGCAGCTTAGATTTAGCCCTCTTGGTAGTAAAACAGTATCCACCAGCCAGATCCCAAGGACAAAATAAGTTATCTGCTGACTTCAACAAGCTAGTTGCCAGAGCACTTCACAGGACACCTGAACTTCCTCTAGGATGGAATTGAGCTGAAACATCTAGTCTTTTCCTGAGATGAAAAGGAATGGACTAAGAAAATGAATTTGAAATGTGGTGAGTAAGGAAAGCTCATGTAGTCATAATGGATTATTATTTTTATTTATTTCTATCTTGCTTCCACAAAAGATTAGAAGGTGACTCAAATAAGAACCGAGAATAAAAAATAACAGTAAAATAAAAATAGAAATAAAGAAACAAGACCAGGGAAAACATTAATAAAAGGAGAAAGTAAAGGCCAGGGAAAGAAGACCCAACTTGTCTCCTACAGCACTGTAATAATCAGCTTCAGATCTGGCTCTGCGTTTCCTGGCAGACAGTGTGAAAAGGGAGACGAGTTACATAATTCTGATTATCAGATAGGAAGAAACATACCAGTGTCTCAGGGAGATTATAATTATTATTTACAAATAAAGACCTTAAATCCAATACCTCCCAGGGCTGTAACACTAGCAGTTCTAAAGACAAAGGCCTAGAAATTGTTGGTGTGTTTTTTCCCCAGCAATTACAGATAGGCTTATTACACAACCTTTAAAGAAATGGCTGCTGCTATTACAAAACTACCCTCAGGAGACATATTAGTCCATAAGGGATTCATAATGTTTCTAAACCTCTGGTTCTATTAAATAGTTCCCAGCAATATTTCTGAAATACATAGATATGAACCGATACCTCAAAACTGGTGGTGGGGGGAACCATTTCTAAATAGAAGGTGATGTTTAAGAAGCAGCTACACAGCCAACTATCTGGACTGAACAGGGGATTCACACACAGGCAGAGGGTTGAATAAACTGTCCTCATAAGGCTCCTTCTAATCCTAAAGTTCTAAGGTCATGTTTTTCCATGAGGAAACTTGTCAGACTTGCTTACTGTGTATCCCTAAAACTAGTATATTATTAATATTCAATGACTATTAGTTGATTGAATGATTATTCACATTTGCCTATCTCAGGAATATAAACGGGAATAACCTGAAAGAATTAAACTTACTGGCAGCACTGAGCACGCCTAGGGCATTCTTTCACAGAGCCTCCATACTGGCCACCCATTTTAGGCATCCGGGATGGGTCTGTTTGGAACTGTACTTGTTTTCTGAACTACAAATGGAGGGCTAACTTGTACATGAAGGATAGAAGCTGCTCAAAACAACAACCACATAAAGATCAGAATTTTATTCAATCCATATTATCACAACTGAAGAATGATCTTTTTTTCTTTTTTTTAAAGAAACAAACAGTGGTTAAAAGTAGGCTAGAGCTCAGATCGAGTGAAAAAGCATCTGTGAAGGGTGGATTGTGCATGTTCCTGTATGAAGCTTTGTCCCAACAGAGAAAGAATGGCTCTGTCTCTTTTGCTGGCCAGAACCCCAGTTGTGCAACAGAACTACAGCAAATACTTGATGACTAAGACTGCAAATCTCTAAAAATACAACAAACAACATGAGAAAGTCTCATCAGATTTTCCTCGCATTTGTTGGCACTGAGCCTGTTTTGTCAGAGAATACTTACAACAGGGCCACTTTCAGAGGGATGTAACGCATTTCCATTGGCGTTCGGATGAGTTCGGCCACGTCTGGGGCATACTGGTCTAGTTCAAGGAGGAGTTTCTGCTTTTTAAACTGGAAAAAATGACAAAACACATGAAACAAATTACTTTCCGTTGCTTTTAGGATAAAAACAAAAGTCCTTCCATGACCCACGTGGCCCCACCTCTCCAGGCACATCTCATTCCCACTCTCTCACCTCTCACTTTCTGGGTTCAAATATCATGAACATACCATGCCCCTCCTGCTCCCAGGCCTTTATATTTAACCTGGAACAACCTCTTCTCTTACCCTAGTGAACTCCCACATAGTCTTTAGATCTCAATAAAATAATCACTTTCTCAGGAAGGCACACTCACCCCCCACCTCGATTAGGTAAAATCTCCCCATTATGTACATTGTTTCATAGCACTGTTCACAGTTATAACTTTTTTAAAAATTTAGGTGACTATTATGTGGTTCCCTCACTAGACTATTTGAGTTCCACAGCGTAGGGACAGTGTTTATTGCCAATACAGTGAGCAAATGATAAATACCTGTTGAATGGCTATATGAATGACTAGGTGGCAAAAGCTCTTAGCCATTCTGAAGAGTTATTATCAGTGGCCTAAAGACTCCAAAGTCCCATCAGCAAAGTGAAATGTTTTCATGCAAAGTGAAATGATTCCCTGAATGTCACAGTATCCTGAGTTTTCTTCTGAGCTCCCCTGTTTCAAGTTTTTGACTTCCACAGAGGAAGTGGGGAATGGCCAGGATGAAGAGAAAGAGGGCTGGGTGTGGCTGGGCAGCTGGATAGGTAAGAGGGAGTGAGATGGGGGTGGAGAGCTTTTGCCTTACCCTGGTATGTCCCAACAAGTTCACAGGTGTGTTCCAGAATGAAAAAGAGTTAGGCAACCCTATAAGTAAACATGGGTCAGACTATAGGTGGAAAAAGTCTTTGAACCCAAAATGGGTAGCCTTGCTCGTTTAATGATCAGAGAATCTTATTTAGACAGTATAAAATCAATGCTGCAACCTATTATAAAATAGAGTAATTCAGAGCAGCCGTAGTAGTTCGCATTTAACTGTGTGAGTAAAGATTTAATGATGAAAACGACAGGTGACAACAGAATATATACTGCATTGTACCATTTATATAAAGTTAAAAGCATGCAAAATAATACTACATGTGATTTAGGGATATTTATAAGGCCATGTGTAGTAATAATAAACACTAAAGTCCGAACAGTGGTAACTGGTGAGAGGAGGCGTAAGGAGATGAAAGTATAGAGAGAGGCAACTCTATGTGTAATGTTTTATTTTTTAAGTCAAAATAGATTCATAGTATGCATTTTTAAATATATTTTATTGATTTCAGAGAAGAAGGGAGAAGGAGAGAGAGATAGAAACTTCAGTGATGATAGAGAATCACTGATCAGCTGCCTCCTGCATGCCCCACACTGGGAATCCAGCCCACAACCCGGGCTATGCACTTACCGGGAATCAAGCCATAGGTTGATGTTCAACCTCTGAGCCATGCTGGCTGAGCGTATTATTCTTTATATATTTTTTCATATCTTAGGTATTAATAATTTAAAAATTTTAAGTAAAAATAAAAAAAGAGTCATCTTTCAGTTCAAAAGAAAATCAAAGGGTCATCACAGGAATACAAGTAACCCCGGATTTCTTGTATAATTTAAGCTAGAGGCATAATCAGAAAACCTGAACAAACTTCAAAATTCAAAAACCTCCCTTTGATCATCGCTGAGAGTCCAAGTTAAGTGGTAGGAATTATCATCAGTAAAATTTATGCTGTCATGCACAGTTGGGGTTGTCTAATTAAAAGGACAAAAGGGAAACTAGGGGAGGGAGGGGGTAAGGGGGAGAGATCAACCAAAGGACTTGTATGCATGCATATAAGCCAAACCAATGGACACGGACAACAGGGGGATGAGAGCATGAGTGGGGGGGTGGGGGCGGGGAGGTTGGGGGTTAATGGGAAATGAGGACACATTTGTAATACCTTAACCAATAAAGAAATTTTAAAAAAAATTTAAAAAGGACAAAATATAGACTAAGGTGCTTTTATCAAAGAAAAGGTGGCTGGCTCAGCAAACAGAGAGCACTGAGTGAGGACAGCTGCAGTAGCAGTGGTAGAAGGACCGAGGCCCCACTAGCTAAGGATTCTGGAGTTCTATTGCACAAAGAAGGCCGCCTGAATGGTGTGAGATCCACAAAGAAGGCTGTTAAAAGGAAACACAGGGAGTTCATATAGGAGCAGCCAGAGAGACAGGGGGGAATGCAGACCCATTCCCCAGGCTGGAAGCTAACCTGCAGGACTACACTCAGAGATGAAGGCAGCTAAACAGGCATGAGTAGACCCTGGGCAAAGGTGACACTGTGCCAACAGTGAAAGAAAAGTACTTCCTTATAATCCCAATCTTCCAAAATACTTTAAAATAGAAAGATTTTATGAAAGGAGAGTTTCCAGGAGAGAATGGCAGTTAGGCCAGCAGTCCCCAGATCCTTTGCTACCTCTCCTTTTGTCTTCCCCAGTATCACCAGCACAGCTGCCATTATGCATTATCGGCTCAATATTGACTCAGCTTCCCTAAACATAGACAAAATTTCTCTTTAAAATCCTCATTGCATCCAGTTAGAGATAGGAAAGTGGCTAAGAATCTAAGGAAAATTAAACACACACACACCAAGAAAATATTAGAAATATAAAAATAGCCTTAACCGGTTTGGCTCAGTGGATAAAGTGTCGGCCTACAGACTAAAGGGTCCTGGGCTCAATTCCAATCAAGGGCACATGCCCAGGTTGCAGGCTTGATCCCCAGAAGGGGGCATGTAGGAGGCAATCAATGATTCTCTCTCATCATTGATGTTTCTATCTCTCTCTCCCTCTCCCTTCCTCTCTGAAATCAAGAAAAATATATTTTAAAAAAGAAATATAAAAATATATTAAGAAGTACAATTTAAAAGGCAGGTATTTTTAGATATATTCAGCACCTTGACAATGATGAGATTTCAAGTTACACAGGAGAGGTTAAAAGTAACCTAAAAGATAATTACCTGGATCTGTTACCTTTGTGATCGTATTTTTAAAAGAATAGTTTATTTATTTTTATAGAGAGAAAGGAAGGAGAGGGAGAGAGAAAAACAATAATGTGAAAGGGAAACATTGATCCACTGCCCCCTGCATACCCCCTACCAGGGATCGAGCTCACAACCCCGGCAT
This sequence comes from Myotis lucifugus, assembly GCF_000147115.1. NCBI lineage: Eukaryota > Metazoa > Chordata > Mammalia > Chiroptera > Vespertilionidae > Myotis > Myotis lucifugus. The sequence continues at coordinate 4,510,391 of NW_005871108.1, forward strand.
GTACCCTGACCAGGGACAATGCCCAACCAACTGAGCCACACCAGCCAGGGCACCTTTGTGATCATTAATCAGCTTGTACACAGATGCCTGCACTCTCCTCCATATGTGTGTTATATTTCAGTAGAATTTAAAAAAAAAAAAAATCTCCAGGATGGAGTATTCCTTCCTTCCTTTCCTTACCCACTCCCTCATGCAGCCCTTTCCTGTCCCTCACAAGATTTGATTTTGCAAGGACATAATTCCCCTATTTCAAATAAAGAGCTGTTTTCTAATCATTGAAGCTGTGACTACACCATTTTGCACCCCCAAAACCTATGGAGGGATGGGAGGTGAATACTCCACCCCCACTGCATCTCCAACTGTTAGCCTCAGCACATTCCAAATTCAGGAGCCTACCCTCCAAATTCACAACTCACTAAGCACATTAAGGGGATACAGATTTTTATCACTCTCTACCAAATCACCTGCAGCTTTCTCACATGAATTCTTAGTTTTAAACAGGAAGCACATCTCAGCAAAGGACAACTAGACTAGCATTATTTTTGTCAAGTAAGGTAGATGTAAAATGCCATGAGAATCAACTGGTCATAATCAATCAGCATTCATACTCTACAGGCTAACAGTTGGAGATGGGGTGGGGATAGAGTTCCCCCTCTCTGCATCACAATTTTCTGGGATTCAGTTTGATTATAGACACAGCTCCATTACCAGGAATAAAAAAAAGTCTCAAATCCCAGCAAGACTAAACTGCTTCCAGACTGTATGATATGGGCCCATTCTGAAAAAGTGGGGAAGATTTGGAGGAAGACATGTGGCAATACTCTATCCAAACCAACCACAGTTTATTAGTATCATCAAAATCTGCCATTTAGAATGAGTTAATTTTTTTTATATTTTATTGATATTTTACAGAGAGGAAGGGAGAGGAATAGAGAGTTAGAAACATCGATGAGAGAGAAACATCGATTAGCTGCCTCCTGCACACCCCCCACTGGGGATGTGTGCGCAACCAAGGTACATGCCCTTGACCGGAATCGAACCTGGGACCCTTCAGTCCACAGGCCGTCGCTCTATCCACTGAGCCAAACCGGTTAGGGCAAGAATGAGTTAATTTTTGATAGTTTATTTTTTAATATATTTTTATTAATTTCAGAGAGGAAGGGAGGGAAGAGAGAGATAGAAACATCAATGATGAGAGAGAATCATTGATCGGCTGCCTGTTGCATACCCCCTACTGGGGAATGAGCCTGCAACCCGGGCATATGCCCTAGACTGGAATCGAACCCGGGACCCTTCAGTCCGCAGGCTGATGCTCTACCCAATGAGCCAAACTGGCTCGGGCAATTTTTGACACAGTTTAAATGAAATTCTTATTCTGACCACAAAACAAAATATTCCTATAGGCTGAATTCTGAGGATGAAGAAACAAAACTATTCCAAAATTTAATTCGGTGCCAATGATAACAGAATGTCTTGGTGTGCTAAAAAACAAGGTAGTGACAATTAGCTCATTTGGTTTTTGGTCTCCCTCTTTAAATCACACAGAGAAAAAATTCAAAAACCTCTATATGTTTTCATATAAATTCAGAAATAAATTATTGGTGCATGAAGCCAACAATATTCTCCTTGACTTTTCTGTCACATAAACCAGTAAACTCGCCCAGCCCATGTAGCTCAGTGGTTGAGCATCAACCTATGAACCAGGAGGTCATGGTTCGATTCACACACACACATGTATACACACATTGGTAGGTAAAGACATGGACCTATTTTTTTTTCTCTAGTCTATTACCTTGAAAAATTTCAAACTACAGAAAAGTTGAAAAAAAATTCAATGAAACACCTAGATCCATCAACTGTTAACATTTTTAAAAAATATCTTCACTTAAGGACATGCATAGAGAGAGGAAGCGGGGGCGGGGGGGAGAGAGAGAGAGAGAGAGAGAGAGAGAGAGAGAGAGAGAGAGAAAAACATCGATTGGTTGCTTTCCACAAGTGCCCTGACCAGGAATTGAACTGGCAACCTTTCAGAGCACAGGTCAACACTCAACCAACTGAGCCACTCTGGCTGGGCAACTGTTAACATTCTGCCACATTTTTAAAATCTCGCTAAACACACAAAAACATAAATTTTTTTCTGAACCGTTTGAAAGTATGTTGTGGATATCATGACCCTTCACCCCTAATATTTTAGCATATAACTTCAAAGAACAAAGACTATGGTTTACATACACAATTTATCTCGGAGAAGAAAACAATCATTCTTAATTTGTCTCTGAATTCCTCTGCTTATGAATCTCATGCTCAGTTTACTAGTATCATCTCTGACCTTCCAGGGAATCTTGTTAAAGCATTTCATCTCACCCATAAAATTTCCCCCCCAGCTTTCTTGAAATATAATTGACATATAACATTGTGTAAGTTTAAGATATGCAACACAATAATTTGATATACATATATAGGGTGGGCAAAAGTAGGTTTATAGTTGTGAGTACATGAAAATTTATTCTTGTTATTATTTATTAACTAGTGGCCCGGTGCACGAAATTTGTGCGGGGGGGGGGGGGGGGGGGTTGCCCCCAGCCCAAGCTGCACCCTCTCCCATCTGGTTACCCTCGGGGGAGCTCCACTTCTGGGTTAGGGCCCAATCCATTTTTATTAGTATAGATTATGTATTATTTTCCATATGAACTGTAAACCTACTTTTGCCCAGCTTTATATATTGCAAAATGATGACCACAATAAGGTTAGTTACACATCTATCACCTCACATAATTATGTGGGGGTTTTTTTGTAGTGAGAGCATTTAAGATCTACTCTCTTAGCAACTTTCAAGTATACAACATTGTTAACTACTGTCTCTATGCTATAGGTATATTCAATTCCCTAGAAGTTACTTATTTTATAACTAAAAGTTTGTACCCTGTGACCAATAATCCCCTCCCCCCACCCCCAATCCCCAATAACCACCAATCTACTCTGTTTCTATGAGTCTGACTTTTAAAATTCCACATATAAGTGAAATCATACAGTATTTGCCCTTTTTTTCTCTGACTTATTTCACTTAGCATCCACATAGTCACATGCTCCATTAGTTTAAGATATATACTCCCTGCTCTTAGTGTTACTAAGTCTCTAAAATGTAGTTCTTAATCATTTAGGGAAGGAATTAAGGACTCTTTGAGCACTGTTAACAACTATGGACTCTCCACATGAAAAAGAATGACATATGCACATACATATACAAATTTTCATACCATCTCAAGGGTTTTATAGACCTAATAAGGGACCCCAAGTAAAAAACTCTCAGTCTAGATATTTTAACAGCGTCTTTGAGGTCCAAAATTCTAGAATTCACTAGCTTTATTTGTTACTGATGACCAGTGCTACAGAAAGGCAGACTGCTATTTCTGGTTCTATTACTTGGTAACAGAAGTGAAAATGAACCACAAACAGACAACACTAATGGGATGCAGCCTTCTCTCACCCTGGTCTAAATCTTCTCAGTGGCTCTCAGCCAATCAAGGAGGACTGCAGCCAACTTTTAAAATAACTACATAGATAGTACACATGGTTAATTTGTTAACTCTCTCAGAACCAAGGAAAATGAAAATAGTCCCACTATACAATTCTCCTTGGCTATTACATATGGATTAAAACTAAAGTTTGCATCAACACTTTCAACAGCTGTTTAATACATGCCAATTTTTCCAATTAAGATTGCTCTCTGCAGGGAAATAGAAGCTACACTGGGAATCCAATTTTACCTCAGATAGGCATAACACAGTGAGTTAAAAGCTATAATTTCCCTCTGTAAAAAAAAAACAAACAAAAAACAAAAACTGGTGAAAGGTATGGAATAATTTTTTAAGGGTCCTCATTAATATAACTGTAGTTCAATTCCACATCCTCCAAAAAGTCTGAACTGGCACAGGTGAGAGGATATTAAGCTACAAAGATTAAGCGAACCTTTCTGTATCTATTAGTAAAGCTGTCTTGTTCGGCTGTTCCAGGACTGGCTGAACAAGCCAGAAGCTGCACTCCCACTTCTTAGTGTCTTAAAACATGTTGGATCCTTAAGTACATGCTGACCTTTGATCTTTTTAATAACAGATACCAGCAGGTTACCAGATTCTACTAGTTTTGTCCAACACACTGTCTACTCACCACAACTTTATTGAAGTCCTGGATTGCAAAATACAGGGCAATGGCAGTGAGTGCATCAGTTATCTGTCAAGAGAAAGAGTAATAACAGGAAATGAACCCAATTAGTGTGGGAGTAATGGAATGCTACTAGGGTCTGAAGTTTCTGGAAGGCGGTGGACTATCCAGTACTGACTTCTTAAAGTCAGGCAGAACCTCAGCCCTCACTTTGACTACCCAAAGAGAAAGCCTTTTCAGGGAGGTATGACTGGAAAACTTGCTCTGTAATTGCAAGTTACTAAGTTTTCTGTAAAGTGGAAATAAAACCCACTGCTTTGTAGGCCTGATGTATGTCAAGTGCCTAGAACAGAGTAAGTCCTCAATAAACAGCACTCATTATAATTATTAAGGAAGAGCTCAATGGACCTCCTATTTTACCCAGATTTTCAACCCTAGATTAAGCAGGTGTTTCAAATTACTATGCTCTCAAAACATAGCCCTGTCTTCTCAATTTCTTACCCCTGAAAGTCTCACCAGGCCTAAGTCCTTGTCACAGAATCTCTTGGCAGAATGCTTAGGAAATTGAGGATATCTTCAACACTGGCACCATAATGAAAGCCAATCATAGAATCTTGGAGCTAGAAAATTCAAGGCTACATAGTTCACATATGAAATTTTAAACGTATAAGAAATTAGAACTGGTCAGACGTCATAAACTACTCTTCATACTTCCATAATACAGTTGACCTTGAACATCCTGGGTTTGAACTGCATAGGTCAACTTATACGCTGATATTTTTCAGTAAATATTTGTACTGTTTTCCATCCAGGGTTGGAAGTCCACAGATGCATAAGGCCAACTATATGCATTGATCTACATCCTTTTATATAGGGGACTTGGGCACCCAAGGACATTTTTTTATATCCATGGGGTGGTGGGGAAAGGGCGGAGAGGTTGTCCTGGAACCAATGCCCCTGGATACTGAGAGACAACTGTGTGGGGGGTTGGCACCCTTAACCTCCCATTGTTCAAGGGTCAAATGTACAATTACAGTTCCATGAATCCAAATTAAAAATACATTTTTGCTTTTATATTCTAAGAAACTCCTGGGCTCCTGAAAGATTTTTTCTTATAAACAAAAAAATTAAAGACAATAAAATTTAAAATATATACATATTCATTTTGTGTGGAAGGTTACTTACCATAAATACCAATTCAGCATAATCAATCAGGAAATGAAAGAGGTATATTATTAATGGAGTCTGCAGGAGAAAAACAAACAAGCAAATTAACATAAGTCTTACTATTATCAGTTTCCATAGAAGGGGGTGGGGTTAGAAGCTATCCTGTCAGTAACAATGTCTTTCTTTCCTAGAATACTGTTCTATGCTAGCTGGCCAGTGTACATATGAGGGAGAATAATTTTGTATCACTAGATAATTTTGTGCCACTAGGAATATCTGCTGAATTGAATAAAGAGAATAAACAAAATCCAACACAATAAATATCTGTTTAAGAAGTGTTAACACACTACAGGTATAAGGTGAACTTTAGTTCTAAGACTTATATAATAGCTTCTTTGGGTTAATGTTTACATGATATATCTTTTTCCATATTTTTACTTTCAATTTTGTGTCCTTGTATGCAAGATGTATTTCTTAGAAACAGCATATAATTATTTTTCTTTAACATTATCTGACAATGATTACCTTTTAGTTAAATTTTTAGTCTATATACAGTTAATCTAATTATTGATTTACTTTTGTTTTAATCTTACTATTTTCCATTTGTCCCATTTCCTCTATGCTACTGTCTCTCCTTTCTTGCTTGCTTCTGCATATTTTTATTATTCCATTTTCCTCTCTATTAGCTTGTTGGTTATACAGGGTGGGCAAAGGTAGGTTTACAGTTGTGAATATGTGAAACAGTTTATTCTTTTTTTTATCCTCACCCAAGGACATGATATTTTTCCCACTGATTTCTAGAGAGAGTGGAAGGGAGGGAGGAGGGGGAGAGAGAGAGAAACATAGATGTAAAAGAGACACATCAATTGGTTGCCTCCTCCAACCACTCTTACCGGGGCTGGGGAACCTGCAACCGAGGTACGTGCTCTTTTTTTTTTTTTTTTTAATATATTTTATTGATTTTTTACAGAGAGGAAGGGAGAGGGGTAGAGAGTTAGAAACATCGATCAGCTGCCTCCTGCACACCCTACTGGGGATGTGCCCACAACCAAGGTACATGCCCTTGACCGGAATCGAACCTGGGACCCTTCAGTCCGCAGGCTGACACTCTAATCCACTGAGCCAAACCGGTTAGGGCCCGAGGTACGTGCTCTTAACTGGGACTCAAACCAGTGACCCTTCAGTCCAAGGGTAGACACTCTAACCTCTGAGCCAAACCAGCCAGGGTAAGAGTTTATTCTTGTATTATTATTTATTATTATTTTCCATACAAACAACTGTAAACCTACTTTTGCCCCACCCTGTATATTTAGCTACTATTCTTTCAATGGTAAACCTTCACATTATGATGTAAATCATTGGTTTTAATTAGAATATAATATAAATTATTACCTTTCCTACTTCCTAGACCAGCCGTGGGCAAACTACGGCCCGGGGGCTGGATCCGGCCCGTTTGAAATGAATAAAACTAAAAAAAAAAAAGACCGTACCCTTTTATGTAATGATGTTTACTTTGAATTTATATTAGTTCACACAAACACTCCATCCACACTTTTGTTCCGGCCCTCCGGTCCAGTTTAAGAACCCATTGTGGCCCTCGAGTCAAAAAGTTTGCCCACCCCTGTCCTAGACAATATAAGGACCTCTGAACACTTTAACTCCATATAGCTCCTCCCAGTCTTTTGTATTACTGTTGTTACAACTTTAATTCTATATATAAAACCCACAAGACATTATTTTATACAGTATATATTTATGTAGATTTGCCCACATTTTTACCATTTTCATTGTTATTTACTCCTTCCTATATTTCATGATGCTGTAAAGGACATAATCCTTCTGCTCTTTTGTATTATTATTATTATTTTATTTATTTATTTATTTTTTCCATCACCAGAAAGGATTTATTCAGGAAAAAGGAAGGACTGCAGCTCAGAACTTACAGACTTGGTGAGCCACGTGCATTTTCGCTCTTTTGTATTATTTTAATGCAACAGTCTGTTGGCAACAAATTCTATCTTTAAATTTTTTTTTTTTTAGAGAGAGAAACACTGATTTGTTGTTTCACTTATTTATGCATTCATAGGTTGATTCTTGTATGTGCCCTAATCAGGATCTAACCCGCAATCTTGATTTTTTGGGACGATGCTCTTTAACCAACTCAGCTACTCGGCCAGAGCCTTATCAGTTTTCATTTGCTTGAAAGTCCCTTTATTTTGCCTTCATTTCTGAGAGATATTTTCACTTAATACAGAATTCTATGTTGGCAGATAATTCTAACTCTCCATTGTCTTTTGAATTCCACCACTTTTGTTGGTGAAAAGTTAGTTTCCATTTTACTATTCTTTGGCTACTTTTAATATCTTTGGTTTGGGGCAGTTTTTATGATGTATGCTTTCCTTTTAATTTATCCTGCTTGTGTTTATAGGGCTTTGGGATTAAAATCTCTCAAAAACATTGAAAAAAATGTTCAGCCACCCCTTTAAATAGTGTTTCTGCCTCATTCTGTCTCTTTTCCCATGCTGGAACTCCATTTGTATATATGTTAAACCTTTTTTTGCTGTGTCTCATAAAGCTCTTTTTTTTCTCTGTTTTTTTTTTTATCCTTTTCTCTCCAAGTTCCAATCTGAATATTTTCTACAGACCTATATTCCAGATCACTAATCCTTTCTTTACCTTTGTATAACCTGCTATTAAACTCACCTATTGAAGTCTTAATTTGTTATTCTGTTTTCCAGTTCTAGAATTTCCATTTGATTCATTCTTACATATTACAGTTCCCTGGTAAAATTCTCTGTCTTGGCATCTCTTTTTTGAACATATTAATTATTGGTTGCAGTTATGTATTTTAAAATCCAAATTTGATAACTCAATATCTAGATCACCTGTGAATGTTTTTATTGCTTTTTTTCCCTGCCACTTATTATGCTTAGTAATTTTGGACTGAATGATGAACATTTGTGTATGAAAAATTGCAGAGATTCTAAATGAGGCTATTTTCCTTCAGAAAGGTTTTTGTTATTTTGTGTGTGTTTTTTGGTGGGTTTTTTTTTTTTTTTAGAGAGAAAGGAAGGGAGAGGAAGAGATAGAAATGCCAATGGGAGAGAGAACATCAGTCGGCTGCCTCCTGCAGGCCCCTACTGAGGGGTCAACTCGGGCATGTTTCTTGACTAGGGAATCTAACCAGTAACCTGTGGTGCATGGTTGACACTCAACCACTGAACCACACCAGTCAGGCCAGAAAGGATTTCTTTAAGTTCTGGCAAGCAATTAGAAGAGAATTATATCACATTAATCTAATCAGGGGTTTAGCAAATTAGAAGCTGGATTCAGTCTTTACAAAACTAGTCTATAATAATATCTACCCTTCTTCCTTGAGAATAGTCCTTCAGAGGGCCCAAATGAAAGCCAAGTCCTCTACCAGAGCCCTGCCACCTTGGTTAGCCATGCACTCAAATTCATATTCCTGAGCACCATAAGATCGCCAATAATTCCTTAACCTTCTACCAGCCAATTTCTGTTCTGTTTTTCTGCCTCTCAGCCTGTGCCTCTTATAAATTGGTAAATGCATCAAGGAGAAAGCAGCTCGGAATGTCAGTCTCACATTTTGTACTTTCTTCTCTGGAACCTCAGCCTCTTAAATCTTGGCTATCTTGGTACTTTCCAGTGACTTCAAGCAGATGTTTTTTTGTATTCATCCTGCTTTTCTAATTGTTCTATGGAGGAGGGTTGGTCTGCTACTGTAATAGGAAAGTGCAGGACTTGGTTTTAGTGAGTCCATGCTGGTGACTCAGGAGCGCCTCTTCCCAAACCCAAATACACACAAAAATGTGTCCTATAATATTGTAAAGGTCATCGACAGGCTTTGTAATGAGAACAAGCTAGCTTTGGAATCAGACACAGGTTTAAAACCAGGTTCCACTAACTCAGCGGTTCTCAACCTGCGGGTCGAGACCCCTTTGGGGGTCGAACGACCCTTTCACAGGGGTCGCCTAAGACCATCGGAAAACACATATATAATTACATATTGTTTTTGTGATTAATCACTATGCTTTAATTATGTTCAATTTGTAACAATGAAAATACATCCTGCATATGAGATATTTACATTATGATTCATAACAGTAGCAAAATTACAGTTATGAAGTAGCAACGAAAATAATTTTATGGTTGGGGGTCACCACAACATGAGGAACTGTATTAAAGGGTCGTGGCATTAGGAAGGTTGAGAACCACTGCACTAGCTGGTTTGGCTCTGTGGATAGAGCACTGACCTGCGGACTGAAGGGCACATGCCCGGGGTCCAGGCTTGATCCCCAATTCGGGGCGTGCAAGAGGCAGCTGATCAATGATTCTCTCTCATCATTGATGTTCCCATCTCTCTTTCTCCCTTCCTCTCTGAAATCAATGGAAGTATATTAAAACCAGGTTTCACCTGTGTACCTTTGGACACATTGTTTCCCCTCTGAGCCTTAGTTTCCTCAGCTGTAAAATAAGAACAGTGACCTATTTCACAGGGTTCTTGGAAGGATGAAGTGTAATTTGCACAAGGTACTTAGCATACAGTAAACCTCAATATATTAGCTACCTGAGATCAACTTTTTACCTCTTTTTGAAAATGGGGGCATCAGCTTTGCCTTTCAAAGTTCTAAAAGAATTAAGCTTTTACAACTATCTACTAATGGATTCTTTTTCCCCCATTTATCTTTGTTAGTAAAAAGTAGTAACTTGATATTTATATTACCAATAGCCTCCTTTCAAAGTGTTTTGATGTTTCAGATAGTTTAGAATGGCTCTAAATTAGTCTCAGAAATATCAGAACAAATAGTTCTCAAAAAGCCTATCAGTAAATGGGCTGGTTTCCATTATGAACTAACATATATGCAAAAGTTTAATTGCATATAATACTATTATAGAGAAGCCCACACTCCCAATCAAGGTTGTTAAATTCACAATTTAACTATCAATACTTAGCTAAACATAGAACACAGCACATCTGTTGAAGGCAGTCATTAAATCTAACCTGTGGTTGCTAAATTCCTTTTTTCTCTCCTGTACAGATTTTCCTTCTCCACTTTCACCTATTCTTACCTTTCCCTAAGAACTAAAATCTGTTGAAGATTAACAATGCAAAGCAATGATGGACTTTCTTTTCAAAAGTATTCTTTTCATTTGGCTTGACATAATTTTATTTATTTATATTTTATTACTTCAAGATACTAAAATACAGCTGGCTATAAATTTATGAACACCCAGCTTATAAGAAAATTAACCCATAATCATGAATGAGGAGCAAAGGGCTCTGAGTTTGAAGTTGTCTCCCCTGTGTTTGAGGGAAGCAGCTGTTTTGCCCCTTCATTCAGAGTTCTTAAAAATTAACAGTCCTAGCCCTAACCGGTTTGGCTCAGTGGATAGAGCATCGGCCTGCGGACTGAAGGGTCCCAGGTTCGATTCCAGTCAAAGGTGTGTACCTTGGTTGCGGGCACATCCCCAGTGCAGGGTGTGCAGGAGGCAGCTGATCGATGTTTCTAACTCTCTATCCCTATCCCTTTCTCTCTGTAAAAAAATCAATAAAATATATGTTTAAAAAAATTAAGTCCTAAAGGGATTATTTTATACATGTAAAGAATGAGTTAACATGCTTCTTCTAGCTAGAAATCACTATCTCATGCCTTTATCCTCTTTTATACAAGTGCGTGCGCATACACACACACACACACACACCTGAAAAAGAGTAACAATGTGTTCTAGCTTTCCTCATTGTATCTAAGAATGCATTTTCCCAGAGAAATGACATTTTAAACTATGGTTAAGTGGTTAGACATAGCTCTTCCATTTATTCATTCAACATACTCTTTCTGAAAGGACTATTTCTTATCTTAACCTCTCCTCAACCACCAACCTCCCTCCCCACTTCTTACTTTCAACCAACAAGCTTGTTTCTTATTCCACTAAGAGAAGCAATTGAATGAGAACTACCTTATTTTCCTATTACCCAGTTGACCAACTTTCTATATCTATACCTATATTTTCTACCTGTCTCATATTAACAGTGATGAATTTCCTTTTTTCTTATCTAAAGCCAAATCCTCCACCTATCAACAGGATCCCATTCCTTCTTGCCTCCTCAAAGACACAGTTCATTCAATTATCATCTCTTTCTAACATTATCAACTTCTCGATCCATAGAATTATTTCCAATAGTAATTAAATGTGCAGATACTAATATTTTAAAAGTCTTCATAGATATCTCCTCTAGCTACCATACCATTTCTCTGGCCTCTTTTAGAGCAAAACTCTTCACAAAGGTTGTATCTGCCTCAGTATACTTTAATCAGTCTCATCCCAATAGTCCACTGAAAATGTTGTTGCCAAAGTCTTTAAAGATCTCAATTTGGGCAAATCAATCATCAATCATCAATCATCAATCTTCAGTCCAAATTTTCCCCATCTTGCAATAACAGTTGACATAGTTTTCACTCCCTCCTTAAAGCACTTCATTCATCTGGCTTCCATGTACTACATTATCTTAACATTCCTCCTTTTCAACTTTATTTGCTAGTTCCTCTTCGCCTTCCCAACATTGATATATTGGAGTGCTCTAGGTATCTGTATTCTTCTTTATGTAAATTTACTCCCTATGAGTCTTAGTGATCTATTTCTCTGTAACAAATTATCCTAAAACTTATCTTAAAACAACACACGTTTATTATCTCACACAGTGTCTGAGAGTCAGGAATCCAGGAGTGGCTTATTTGGGTGGCTCTGGCGCAGAGTCTCTCATGAGGTTGCAGTCTCTAAAGGGGTTTGAGTATCTGCTTCTAAGCTTACTCATTTAGCTGTTGACAGGAAGATTCAGTTCCTCATCATAAAGGCTTCTCCATAAGGTTGGTCATGACATGGCTTCCCCCAGAGCAAGTGATCCAAGAGAGAGAAAGAAGTTGCAGAAGTCTAAGATAGAAGTTGCAGCGTCTTTTATAACCTAATCTAGGAAGTGACACACCACCATTTCTGCCATATTCTACTGGTCACACAAACCAACTATGGTACAACGAGGAAGAGATTACATGCTGTGAATACCAGAAGTTGGAAATCTTTAGGGGACATCTTGGATGGAAGCTGGCTATCATGCTAGGTAATGGCATCCAGTCTAATGTTTTCAAATATCATCTATAGATTGATCCCAATTTTATACCTCCAGCCTGGACCTGTCTTCTTGCATTTCACATTGGTATAACCAATTGCTTTAACACTGCCATTTGGATATCTAATAAGCACTTCAAAAGTAACATGGTAAAATCTGAACTCTTTTTCCACCCCACTAAAACCTGTTCCTCCTTTAGTATGCTTCATCTCATTAAATAACACCACCATTCACTCAACTGCTTAGGACAAAAGTCTGCTATCTTTAAAATCCTCTCTTGCCTTCATATCTCGCATCCAATCTATTAACAAGTCTACCTCTAAAAATATAACTTAAATCTATCACTTTTTAAAGAATCTAATAATTTTTCACCATATTAATTGTTACCACCCTAGTTCCAAGCCACCGTCATCCTGCTTAGACTACTGTATAAGTATCCTCACCATTTCTTCCTTGCTTCACTTCTTGCCCCTAGATTCAATTTTCCTCACAGTATCCACAACAATATTTATCAAATGTAAAATAAATATGAACACTTCTTTCCTGGTTTAAAAGTCTTTCAATATCTAAAAGTAAAATCTACTTGCTATTGTGGACAGTGGGGTTGTTGAAAGATCTCATGATGGTGGGTGAAAACTTCTTCTAAAACTCACTGAAATCCCAGAATGAGATCCTCACCTCCAGGTTGGCTACTCTACCTGAAAATCCACCTGCTATTGATTGGGATTACTACAAGGTCATGGATGAAGGCCAGCTTGGCACATGGCTTTGAGAAGCTTAATGTCCTGAAGATGCCTGTGCCAGAAGATAAATAAACTGTCCAAGTGGATACTAAAGAAAAAAAAAGATGTTAAAGTTGTGCTGAGTTTTTTGTCTTCCTCAGAGATCACAACTGAAGAACATGAAAGAGCTGGAGAACATGAAGAACATAATTCCATTTGCTCAAATGACCATTGAGGATGTGAATGAAGTCCTCCCAGAAACCAAATTAAATAAGAAGTATCCCAATAGGCCTCACCAGCCAATTGAGATTTTATAAACTTGAATCTGGGAGGAAGCTCTGGCCCTCCTATTATAAACTCTGGACATTAAAAAATAATTATATTGCCCTAGCCAATTTGGCTCAGTGGATAGAGCGTCGGCTTTCGGACTGAAGGGTCCTGGGTTCGATTCCGGTCAAGAGCACATACCCGGGTTGTGGGCTCAATCCCCAGTGGGGGGCAGCGGATCAATGATTCTCTCTCATTGTTGATGTTTCTATCTCTCTCCCTCCCCCTTCCTCTCTGAAATCAATAAAAATATTAAAAATAATTATATTAAAAATGGATAGAAAATCCAAATTCCTAACCATGTCTACAAAAAGTTCTACATAATCTGGCCCCTAACTTCTTCTCAAAATTTATCTCTATTATTTTCCTCTTTGTTCATTCTGCCTTAGCAACACTGGCCATCTTTCTGCAATTCACAAATGCCAAGCTCATTCCCAAATCAGGGACATCATATAGCTTACTTGCTTCATTTAGATCTCTTATTCAAATTTCACCTCCTTAGAGAGCATTCCCTGAACACTATCTAATATTAACACATATATGACTGTCACTCTTTCCCTTTACCCAACTTTAATTTTCTACATGTACTTACCACTTAACTGAAATCTCATTTTTTTAAACTTTAGCTTTATAGAGGAAAAATCAGTATAAAATACTATTTGATAAATTTTGACCTAAGAATACATTCATGAAACCATCACCACAGTCAACCTATCTACCATCCCCAAAAGTTTATCAATTTTATGTTCATCCCAAAGAACCAACTTTGTTTCAGTAACTTTCTATTGTTTTTCTGTTTTCTATTTCATTTTTTCCTACTCTGATCTTTATTTCTTTTATTTTGCTTACTTTGAATTTATCTTCTTTTTCTAGTCTCTTGAGGTAGCACTGAGGTCATTCATTTGAGACCTTTCTTTCCTCATATAGGCATTGAGAACTGTAAATTTCCCCCTAAGTACTACTTTAGTGACATCCCATATACTTTTATAGGTTGTATTTTCATTTTCATTCAGTTCAAAATACTTTCTAATTTCCCTTCTGATTTCTTCTTTAATTCATGGGTTACTTAGGGATTAGTTACTTAATTTTTAAATATTTGGGGATTCTCCAGATATCTTTCTGATACCAATTTTTTATTTAGTTCCATAGTAGATAGAGAATATACTTTGTATGACTTCAATCCTTTTAAATTTATTGAGTTTTATTCTATAGCTCAGAATATAATCTATCCTGCAAATGTTTCATATACACTTAAAAATTGTGTGTTTTGCTCATTGGATGGAATGTTCCATAAATGTCAATGCAGTCAAGTTGGTGGATAGTGTTTTTCAAGTCTTTTATATATCTGCTTATTCTATTAATCATTGAGAGAAGAATATTTAAATCTCTGACTATAACTGTAAATTTGTCTATTTCTCCTTGCAGGTCTATCAGTTTTCATGTATTTCAAAACTCTGCCATTAAGTACATAAAAATTTTAAATTGCTATGTCCTCTTGATGAATTGACATCTTTATTGTGATGAAATGACCTTCCTTATCCCTGGTGATATTCTTTGCTCTGAAATGTTTGTTTTTTTACAAACCCACTGTCTGTTTCTCTCAGAAATATAAGTACCAAGGGCTGTATTTTGTTCTGTATCCCCAGCACCTTGCAGCATAGCTGGCATTTGGTATATATTTAACAAGTTTTTATTAAAGGAAGAGAGAAGGGAAGGAGGGATTAGAATACACATGCAGATATAGAGCTACACACTAGTATTAAAAAATAAATGAAAAGGTGCCAGTACTTGTTCTGACGAGCATATATTATAATGGGCGAAACATGTACAAAGGCAATTTCAAGAGTGTGATATGAGTCATAAAGAAGGATAAGCACAAGATACTTTGCAAAATACAGGAGGAACATCAAACCTAGTCTAAGGTGATGAGTGATGGCTCCTGGAAGGGTAAAACCTAAGCTAATATCAGAATAGAGAACAAACCCCCCAAAAAAGGAAGAATGGCCCTCCATAAGGAGACAATGGCATGAAAAAGATACATAGATAATATGGTGCTGGAGCATAATGAAAGTATGTCAGGATTCTCTCAGGGGATTCCTAGTCTGTCTAGAAAACATACTGCCCAGGGCCTATAACACCCAGAGCCCTCCTGGCTAGTGGGCTACTCTTTGGTATGCCCATACAACCTGTTCCCAATAACTGAACTGTGTGCTTATTCTCTTAAATTATTCCTAACCTACTTCTGCTAGTAGTTCTTGTTATTATGGTTTGATTAGATAGCAATACAAAGATAATGAATTATGAATGCAAAAGACAATTGTTATATCCATGAGAACTAAGTTGAATAATGCTTTAGAAAATGAGATGAAAGAAAAAAAATAGTGCTCAAAGTATGTATTAGGGAGACATCTGTAAAATTTGGGGATTAAATGGTCAAATTAGAAAACTTCTACTTTAAAATGATATGGTCAATAAGAATAGGAAGGCCCTAACTGGTTTGGCTCAGTGGATAGAGCAGGGTGGGCAACCCCTGGCATGCGTGCCAAACATGGCACGCCAGTAACTTTTTCTGGCATGTGAAAGCCTCTCTTATAATCTTCCATTTACAATTTTTTTCTTAATATCGACTTTTTTATTTGTCAGATAAATTCAGTGTAGGTGCATCTTAGATAAATAAATAATTTTACATAACAAGTTATCTTAAAGACCATGGATTGATGAGAGAGGGGAAGAGCAATTTCTATGCCTCTGCCTTAACTCTCCCTGCCTTCCTAGATCCGACCAGTGTTTTGGTTTCATCCACATACGCTTGTGAATCTTTGTTCTCAGTGATGAATTTTGTTAAATCTCGTAATAGGAGTAGCCTGACGGATGAAAGTAGTAGCTCGTGCATATCTCTGAAAGTCACAAAATATAAACCTGATGTAAAATCTCTGTCATCAGTGATGCAGCAGCAAAAGTCCCACTGATAATATCAAACGGAGTCATAAAGTTTTCTGTTGGACTATCAGTGTACATGTATACATTAAAAAATAAATGTATTTTTCATCATCATATACTGTGTTTTTGTCGCTCGAATGAATTTTATTACTTCTTCAAGGTTCTTCACATACGTACACCTTAAGAGATATCAAGTAGGCATAACATGTTCTCAAAAAATTAGGGTTGGCACGCAGAAGAATTTTGAGTCAGAGATTTTGCTGGTTTTGGCACGCACTCACAAAAAGGTTGCCCACCCCTGGGTAGAGTGTTGGCCTGTGGACTGAAGAGTCCCGGGTTTGATTCCGGTCAAGGGCATGTACCTTGGTTGCAGGCTCCAACCCCAGTAGGAGGCATGCAGGAGGCAGCTAATAGATGTTTCTCTCTCATCGATGTTTCTAACTCTCTATCCCTCTCCCCTCCTCTCTGTAAAATAAAAATAAAATAAAATAGTAAGGGAAGAATGGAAAGAAATGTGGTTGATGTGGTAAGTAGGGCCCACCGGGCATTATGCCCCAAAAGGTGTTTGAATTTCATCCTGAGGTCAATGGTGAGCACTCAAAGGTACTAAGCAGGACAACGACAAAATCAGAATCACATTTTACAAAGATGGCTCTGACTGCAGAATAAAGGAGCAAGATGATGCAGAAAGACTTGTTAAGCCCCGCAGGCGTGGCTCAGTGATTGAGCATTTACCTATAAACCAGGAGGTCATGGTTCAATTCCTGGTCAGGGCACATGCCCAGATTGTGGGCTCAATCCCCAGTAGGGGGCATGCAGGAGGCAGCCAATCAATGATTCTCTCATCATTGATGTTTCTATCTCTCTCTCCCTCTCCCTTCCTCTCTGAAATCAATAAAAATATATTTAAAAACTAATGTTAAAAAAAAAAATTTGTCAGGTAACCCAAGCAAGAATGGTGAATTAAGAGTGAATTAAGAATTTATTATTAATTAAGAATGGTGAATTAAGAATTTATTATTGTTACGAACTAATTTTATGGGTTAAATAGGCTTTTATGGGCTTTCTAAGAAACCAACATTGCTATCACAATTTTCATGGGAAAACATGTTCCAACGAACCAATTACATGCCAAATAGCATACAACCTATTCAGAAACTGGGAACTGTTTATAATTCACTTGCCATTAAAAATGGTAACCTCTACAGAAGTCTCATCTGCCTCCCCAAAGTCCAATCTTAATATGGATCATTTCTACTGCAACCATGAAAACTTCCTATGTGAAGGACATATACAAAAGGGCTATTTCTAAATATGATTTTCAAAAAATAGATCTTTTTAAATGTTTGTACTAACTGGAGGCTAGGCTTTGGTATTTGTGGCTATAAATTACTCTTAGTACCCATAAAAGAAAACAAGAACACTTACTTCATGAAATACTGCTCCTGAATATGGAGACACTCCCAAGTCCAACAGTGAGAGGCCTTCAACCACTGAAAAGTAAGACATCCAAGTTCATTCTTACTTCAAAGACATATGCAGATGGCCATAAGCCAGTGTTAGATACTCCCAGGACAAAAAAAGGCCTTATAGTTTATCTAAATCCCTTAACCTTATTCCCAGAAAGTGGGTCTAAGTCTTGATTTGAACATTTCTGATAATGGGGAGCTTTCTTCCATAGAGTATCCCTTTCCCTTGTGGCAAACCACTCATTATGGGAACGTTTTATATTAAACTATAAATTTCCTTTGATCTCCTTGTAACTTCCACCTACTTTAAACTGTTTCATTTATGTATATTCTGCTCCATTCCAAAACACAGTAAGATAACAAATTAGAAACTTGTGAGAAACGTTGCTCATAGGTGGTGAAATGAGCAATCACTCACAGTGGTTCTCAACCTTCCTAATGCCGCGACCCTTTAATACAGTTCATGTTGTGGTGACCCCCAACCATAAAATTATTTTCGTTGCTACTTCATAACTGTAATTTTGCTACTGTTATGAATCGTAATGTAAATATCTGATATGCAGGATGTATTTTCATTGTTCGCGACCCACAGGTTGAGAACCGCTGCTTATGTGCTTTGTTTGACATTTGCATTAATTTTTCTTCAGGGCAATATGTACCTTTTAAGTGTATGCTTTTTGACTCAGAAATGATTGTTCTCAGGGCAATTTATCCAAAGAAGAATGTTCATTACCATGCTCAAGAGTGGGGAAAAATTAAAAATAATCCCAATGTCCATTAATGGAGATTTATTTAAATTGCTATTGTTTCTGACTCACTTACTTCAGCCAGTATCATCACTGTTCTTCATATTATTGAAACTCAAAATCTTAGAATTAACCATTTTGACTTTCATTACTGTGCTAAGAACTTCAACATGGATCATCTAATTTAATGGGGTACATATTATAGCTTCCTATTTTATAAATGAGAAAGCTGATGTTGGAGATCATACAGATAGTAAGTGGCAGAGGCAGAGAGGGACTAAAACCCTCTTTAAGATCTCAGACCCTGTGCTCTTTTGTTTTTATTTTTTTCCCTTTATTGATTAAGGTATTACAAATGTGTGCTTATCCCCCCATTGCCCTGTGCTCTTAATGACGATACTACATTGCCTCATCTTGGATCCTTCACCCTGTCAATCCTATAAGCAACCAGTTTCTTTTCTTCAATATCTATATATATAAAAGCCTAAGCAACTGAACGACCGAACGACTGGTCGACTGGTCACTATGATGCCCACTAACCACCAAGGGGCAGACGCTCAACACAGGAGCTGCCCCCTGGTGGTCAGTGCACTCCCCCAAGCCAACCTCCCATGGCCCAGATTGGCCCCTATCGCTGGCCAGGCCGAGGGACCCCACCCGTGCACGAAGTCGTGCACTGGGCTTCTAGTTTGTTCAATAAGTAGTTAACTATGCAATTACTCTATGCCAGACACAAGGAATTCAGGGATGACTAAAACAGCTCTAATCTTCAAGGAACTCATAATACAGTAGAGAAACTAGATATAAACAAAGAATTATGATATAAAATGAGAAATGCTCTTAAGCCCAGCCAGCATAGCTCAATGGTTGAGAGTAAACCTATGAACCAGGAGGTCATGGTTCAATTCCCGGTTAGGGCACATGCCTGGGTTGTGGGCTCGATCCCCAGTGTGGGGCATGCAGGAGGCAGCCGATCAATGATTCTTTCTCATCACTGATGTTTCCATCTCTCTCTCCTCCTTTCTCTGAAATCAATAAAAATATAAAATCAAATAAAAATAAAAAAAGAAATGCTCTTAATAGAGGTATGTATAAACTGCTAAGAGAGCAGAGGAAGGAGGGCCTAATACTGCCTTGGGTCTTATGGTATCCAGAAGAAAGCAGGAACCAAGTGGCTTCAACAAAAAATTATATGCAAATATTATATGCAGATATATAAAATCTAAGTTCTTACTATCATACATATGAATTACTACTACCTTTATTACCATTTGTCACCTGGGAAACTGGGACAAATTACTTATCTTCTCTAAATCTCAGTTTCCTCAACTGTCAAATGAGGAAAATAACACCATCTAACAGAGAATAACTGGAGGATAAAATGAGGCTTATCATAATCTCTATTATACAGTATTTTTATTTATTTATTTATTTATTTATTTATTTATTTACTTATTTTAAAAATCTTTATTGTTGAAAGTATTACATATGTCCCTGTTTTTTCCTCCATTGACCCCCTCCAGCCCACCTCCACCCCCTACCCCAGGCCTTCACCACCCTGTCAGTGTTGATGGGTTATACATATATGCATACAAGTTCTTTGGTTGATTACCTCCCACCCATCCACCCTCCCCCATCTTCCCTCCGAGATTCCGAATTCTGTTCCATGCTTCCATGTCTCCAGATCCACTCCATTCATCAGTTTATTTTGTTAATTAAATTCCACATGAGCGAGATCATGTAGATACTATAATGGCTACCATCAACAAATCAACAAATGAGAAGTGTTAGTGAGGATGTTGACAAAAGGGAACCCTACTACACTGCTAGTGGGAATGCAGACTGGTGCAGCCATTATGGAAAACAGTATGGAATTTCTTAAAAAAATTAAATAATGGAACTGCCATTTGACTCAGTGATCCCACTTCTAGGAATATATTCTAAGAAACCCGAAACACCAATCAGAAAGAATATATGCACCCCTATGTTCATAACAGCATAATTTACAATAGCTAGGATCTGGAAACAGCCCAATTGCCCATCAGTAGACGAGTGGATGAAAAAGCTGTGGTACATTTATTACCAAGGAATACTATGCAGCAGTAAAAAAGAATCTTTTACCCTTTGAGACAGCATGGAGGTACCTGGAGCATACCATGCTAAGTGAAATAAGTCAGTCAATGATATATAGTATTTTTAGAACTCTTAGCTCTAATTATTCTTTTTTTAAAAGTATTTTTACTGATTTCAGAAAGGAAGGGAGAGGGAGAGAGATAGAAACATCAATGATGAGAGAGAATCATTGATCAGCTGCCTCCTGCACATCCCTACTGGGGACTGAGCCCACATATGCCCTGACTGGGAATCCAACCATAACCTCCTCGTTCATAGGTCGACGCTCAACCACTAAGCCACGCTGGCCGGGCTCTAATTATTCTTAAACACTCACTTATTATGCCATTTCCCATTCCAAAATGTTTATGGGATTGCCCTGGCTGGCGTGGCTCAGTGGTTAGAGGGACGCCCGTACACCCAAATGTTCAATTCCCAGTCAAGAGTAAATACCTGGGTTGCAGGAACAATCCCTGTCCCAAACAGGGTGAGTGTGGGAGGGAACCAATCGATGTGTCTCTCACATATCGAAGTTTCTCTCTCTGTGTCTCTCCCCCACCTTTTCATTCTCTATAAAAATCAATGGGAAAATGTCCTCGGGTGAGGATTAACAACAAAAATAAACACTAAAAATATCCTCTAGTAAGAATTAACAACAAAAAAAAAAGTTGATAATATCAAAACTCTAGAATTTAAAGTTCAAGCACAGGAAGGGGACTTCTGGGGTGCTGGTAATGTTCTGTTTTTTGATCTGGGTGTTGCCCACATGGTATATACAGTTTGTAAAAATTCATTAAGCTCTACATTTATTTTCTGGGCACTGTATATACTGTACTTCAGTAAAAAAAAATGTTTTTAAAGAAAATCTTCAAACCCTGCTTCAGATATTTCACATCTTTCAACATTTCTTTAAAAATAAATTATATATCTAATCTAATAAAAGACAAACATGCAAATTGACCGTGCCTTCGCTACACTTTAAGCCATGCCCACCATCCAATCAGAGCGACTATATGCAAATTAACCCAACCAAGATGGCGGCTGGCAGCAACGGAGCTGGAGCAAGCAGGAGGCTTGGTTGCTCCAGTGATGGAGGAAGCCAAGCTTCCCGCCTGCCGCGGCCGGGTCTGAGCTCCACTGAAGGCAACAAAGTTTCAATTATAGAAGGTAAATAAATCCCAGAATAAAAAAAAGGAAAAGAAAAAAAGGAGAGGCTGGGAGCTTCCATCGCCGGGGGGCTTGGCCAGCCTGAAAACAGCCCTCAGCCCCTCACCCAGACTGGTCAGGCAACCCAGTGGGGACCCCCCACCCTAAAGGGGGTGTGGCCAGCCTGAAAACAGCCATCAGCCCCTCACCCAGGCTGGCCAAACCTCCATGGGGTGAAGGTCCCCACTGGGGGGGCTTGACCAGCCTACAAACAGCCATCAGCCCCTCACCCAGGCTGGCCAGGCACCCCAGTGGGGACCCCCACCCTGAAGGGGGTGTGACCAGCTGCAAACACCCATCAGCCCCTCACCCAGGCTGGCCAGGCACCCCAGCGGGACCCCACCCTGATCCGGAACACCCTTCAGGGCAAACCAGCCAGCCCCCACCCATGCACCAAGCCTCTATCCTATATAATAAAAGGGTAATATGCAAACTGACCCTAACAGCAGAATGACTGGGAATGACTGGTCACTATGACACACACTGACCACCAGTGGGCAGACGCTCAATGCAGGAGCTGCCCCCTGGTGGTCAGTGCGCTCCCACAGGGGGAGCTCTGCTCAGCCACAAGCCAGGCTGATGGCTGCCAGTACAGTGGTGGTGGTGGGAGCCTCTCCCACCTCCTCAGCAGCGCTAAGGATGTCCGACTGCAGCTTAGGCCTACTCCCCGCTGGCAAGTGGACATCCCCCGAGGGCTGCCGGGCTGCCAGAGGGATGTCTGATTGCCAGGTTAGGCCCAATCCCCCGGGGAGCGGGCCTAAGCCAGCAGGTAGTCATCCCCCGAGGAGTCCCAGACTGCGAGAGGGCACAGGCCAGGCTGAGGGACCCCCCCTCCGAGTGCACAAATTTTTGTGCGCCGGGCCTCTAGTGTGTGTGTGTGTGTGTGTATATATATATATATATATATATATATATATATAAAACTAGAGGCCAGGCACACGAAATTCGTGCATGGTACAGTCCCTAGGCCTGGCCTGTGATCAGGGCCATCTTCCCCAGCTGCCTGCAGCCGGCCCCGCCCGCCGCCGCCACCCACCCCGGTTCTCTGTTTGCCATCGGGCGATTGTAGCCTGTCAGGCGGGGGATGGGACTGAGAGGTGGTCAGCATGCCTCATAGTGACTGGTCAAGCGGTCGTTCTGGTCGTTCTGCCATTAGGGTCAATTTGCATATTACCCTTTTATTATATAGGATATATATGTATATATACACTGAGTGGCCAGATTATTATGACCACCTGATGTTTGTAGGCAAATTAGCTATAATTTTGTGCTGAAGTTGCTAGAGGGCCAGACCATTATAAATCGGGAAGCAGGTTGTTTACCACGACAGTAGAAGTGATTTTTTTCTGAAGATATTGGTAAACAACGCGATTTAACAGCCTTTGAACGTGGGATGATTGTTGGCGCTCGGAGCCATGGAGCGAGTATCAGCAAAACAGCCGAAGGCCTGTTCGAACACCTTTCCTGTCTGCAGTTACCAAGATAAAACGTCTTCAATTCGCACAGGAACACGAGGATTGGACAGTCGAGCATTGGAAAAAAGTCATGTGGTCCGATGAATCATGTTTCCAGTTGCATCATGCAGATGGCAGAGTGAGAATTTGGCGGAAACAGCATGAAAGCATGCACCCCACATGCATGAGTACAACCCTTCAAGCTGGTGGGGGCAGTGTTATGGTTTGGGGCATGTTTTCCTGGCATGATTTGGGCCCTTTAATTCGTGTGGAACAATGTCTGAATAGCACAACATACCTAAGTATCGTTGCTGATCAGGTTCATCCTATCATGTTGATGGCGTATCCCAATGGAGATGGCTTCTTCCAACAAGACAATGCGCCATGCCATGGTTCTCGTATTGTTCAGGAGTGGTTTCAAGAATATGAGGGAGACTTTACCCTGCTTAGGTGGCCCCCACAATCACCACATCTCAATCCAATTGAGCATTTGTGGGACGAAGTTAAAAGAGCCATCAGGCAGCTGGTTCTACAACCGTTAAATCTCACAGAACTGGACAGTGCTATTCATCAGGCATGGTGTCAGATTCCTCGCATCACCTTTCAACATCTTGAGGAGTCAATGCCAAGAAGAATCGCCGCAGTATTGAAGGCAAAAGGTGGCCCAATGAAGTACTGATGGGGTGGTTACAATAATCTGGCCACTCAGTGTATATATATATGAATGTATGTAACCCTATGTTCATAACAACACAATTTACAATAGCTAAGATGTGGAAACAGCCCAAGTGCCCATCAGTAGATGAGTGGATAAAAAAGCTGTGGTACATTTATACCATGAAATACTATGGAGCAGTGAAAAAAGAAGGATCTCTTACCCTCTGAGACAGCATAGAGGGACCTGGAGAGTATCATGCTAAGGGAAATAAGCCAGTCAGAGACAAGTATCGCATGATCGTACTCATGTGGAATCGAATGAACAAAATAAGCTGATGAACAAAACAGACCCAGAGACATAGAAGCATGGAACAGACTGACGAATCTCAGAGGAAAGGGTGGGAGATTAAGCAAAGAGCTTATATGCATAAATGCATAACCCATGGACACAGGCCTGGGGGGAGTGGAGTGGAGGGGGTCAATGGGGGGAGAAGGGGACATCTGTAATACTTTGAACAATAACGATAAATTTTTAAAATAATAATAAAAAGAAAAAAGAATAAACAGTAGTAAAAGCTGCACTGCGAGCTTAGACTGAGAGTAGACTTCTAAACACCTCACCTGGAATACCCCCCCCCCACACACACACACACACCGTCCCATCCTCCAGGGAGCACCCCCAGGCACCCCGCGTGAAATCCCAAGCCCCCCTCAATTCCCACTCCACCTTGCACGCCCTCTAAGTATCCCTTCCTCAGGCCATTTCCCTGGGCTCAAGGCCCCAGTGGGACACACCCCCTCAGATCTCCGTGCCGGCGGCAATCCCGCTCCCGGGCCCAACCCTCACCAAACAGTCCCTCGCCCCCTCCCCCAGGAAGACGCGTCCTTAGGCCCCGCCCTCCCGCCCGCGGAGGGCGCCGGAGCGGGTCAGAGCGTGGTGCTGGCGGCCACTGCCCCGGCTCCCATTCACAGAGGCCGGAGAGCACAGCAGGGACCTGGCCGCCTACTCGCGCCGGTGGCCTCACCTCTCTTCCAAGAGCTCAGTGGGGACACCACCTCCACCCGCTCGGAGATGAACTCGGCCAGACTGGAGCGGAACAAGGCCGCCCGCACCGTCACGGCCACCACCAGCACCAGGGCCAAGGGAGCCGCCATGATAGCTGGGGCGGCGCGCCGCCGGGGAGCGATAGGCGATGCGGAAGAGCCTCGGGCCCGGGCGCCACCTCTGTAGTTCCGCGGCCCGGAGCGCCTGGCTGCTGCCGCCGCCGCAGCTGCCTGACAGGGGACTACCACTCCCAGGAAGCCTTGCGGCCCGGCAGGGCGGGACGACGGGAAGCCGGGCGAGTCAAGCCGGTGGCGAAGGCGTGGGCGACGGCTCGTGTGACAGCTGGTGAATTGTTAAGGCGCTCAGGAGCCGGAGCGCTGCGGAGAGTAGTCAGATGAGGGATTGATCTTCGTGGGGCTGTGAGTGAGTTTTAAGGAGATGTTAGTTTCGCTCTGGTGTGTTTGTTTTTAATGCTTAAGTGTTCCTCTTTTATGTTTTTAGAGACTATTAAATATGGATTCATGTATTTGCAATTGTGTATTGAACGACATCTGTTCCCAGGCACTATATTGGATTCTGAGGGTACATTTTGGCTTAGGAGACAGATTGGTTAGGCCTGCAGCCTGGAACGAGTTGCTTAACCTTTCTGTGCCTCAGATCTCTCACTGAAAAATGAACTGGCTGTTGGCTCCTACTGGCCTGCTAGAAACAACTGAGGAATGCTTAGAAATTCTCCCACTTTTAAACACAGCCATTATAAAAAATTAAATTATATAAACTTACAACTAAATAAATTATATTAAAAACAAGGTAGTATTTATTTTTGAATATTTATTCAAAACTCATCACTTCCTAATTGTTTTTACTACACTTTGTTTTAACTGTGCGCTTGAGGTGGTTTGGTATTTCACTATGGCAAATATTGTATAACTAGAGGCCCGGTGCACGAAATTCATGCACAGGGGCAAGGGGTGCCCTCAGCCCAGCCTGCACCCTCTCCAATCCGGGACCCCTCAGGGGATGTCCGACTGCCGGTTTAGGCCCGATTCCCAGGATCAGGACTAAACCGGCAGTTGGACATCCCTCTCACAATTCGGGACCACTGGCTCCTAACTACTCACCTGCCTGCCTGCCTGATTGCCTCTAACTGCCCCTCCTGCTGGCCTGGTCACCCCCAACTGCCCTCCCCCACCGGCCTGGTCGCCCCCATCTGCTCCCCCCGCCAGCCTGGTTGCCCCTCACTGCCTCTGCTGGCCTGGTTGCCCCACACAGCCTGCTGCTCAGTCATTTGGTCACCCCTCACTAACCCCCCTGCCAGCCTGGTCGCCCCACGCAGCCTGTTTGGTTATCTGTTTGGTTGTGATGGTCACTTAGGCTTTTATATATATAGATATTGTGTACTACTGCCCTGCCCTTCCCAAATCCATGTTCAGTAAAAACAGGTTGGTAGCTTGAAATCCCTCCTAATGGGAGTGTTTACACCACAGAAGTGAGCACACACTCCAGATCAGGGTTTTATAGTTTGGAGAGCCCTTTGATAAGAATTCAGAAGCACACCACTTCATTAATGTATGAAAAGTGCTTAAATGTTAGCTATAATAATATTAAATATATGAAGAAATTTCAGATCTGTAAACAAAATGAAACAGGTTACATGATGAAGAATAACTTGGTGGAAGGGTAGTGGTAATGTTATCCATGGAAGTGGGTGCTATGAGGAAAAGAATTTCCCGGGGCCCCAATGGGAGGATAAGGTCTTGTTGAAAGCTTTATTGATGATGTAAAATTAAGGAGGTTCCCCTCCAAGGGTCCACCATGGGAAAAGTCCAATCTTGTCTTCAGCAGCCCAGAATTTCTATTCCATATTAAAGTACAGTTCAGTCCAGCAACTGGCTAGTTTAGCTTTTATTCCCAGCTGCAATCCATTGTGTGTGGGGTCTGCACAGCCATGGGCCATGAGGCTGCTTAAACCCACATGGCAGGCGAGCACACCGGGGAGTGCAGGTCAGGGGCAAAGGAGAACAAGAGCAAGAGACAAGAGAAGGGAACTCTTTGTCTGGGAATTTTAACCGGGACCTTCCAAGATTTTGTACTCTTCTGATGGGGTCTGCCCCCTAGCCAGTTTATTGTTCCCCAGGCTAAACTGATAGGCAAGAGCCTTCCCTATGTCACCCAGACTTCACAGCACATACACTCATCTCCCCCTTTGTTCCATCCCTTCCCCCACCGATCTGCAGGGAATGGACCACTGGTTCCCTGGGGAGCTTGAAGCTGTAGCTTCCTGCAGAAGCTACCCAGATGACCATGCTTATAACGTCTGGCCTCCCCTTTGCTCTCTTCCTATTATTCATATTAACTACCTAATTATGATGATAACATTAACACTGGACAGGGTGATCAGGGAAGGCTCTGAGAAGAGGTGACATTTAAGCTGAGATCTAAAAGATGAGAAACTAATCAGAGCTTCCAAGCTGAGTCAAGAAGAAAGAGAACAAGTAAGGTATGGTCCAAGAAGAGAGTAGTAGAATAGAAGGTGTGGATGCAGAGGCAGATAGGAGCGAATCAGGTAGGGACCTGTTCGCCATGGTTGGGAATTTGGGCTTCATTCACAGTGCAATGCATGTGCCTTTGGAGAATTTTAAACAAGAAAGTGTATATATATATATTTTTTAAGATCATTACATTCCCAGGATCTATACTGGGTGTTGGAGAACATTGCAATGACAAAGTTGTATTTCTTGCTTTTATGGAACTTAGAGAGCAGTTGCAGAGCTGTGATAGTCTTAAGAATAACACAAATGAAAATGAAATCTCAAACCATGATGAGAGAAGGAAGAAAGAACAGGATGCTAGCTGAATGCAAAAATCAGCCTGGGAACAGATAGCTTTCTAGACCATTGGGAGGAGCAGGTCTCCATTGGGAGAGGGGATCATGAAGGAATAAAGGCACTCTCATCCTTTGAGCCCTGCTCTGCTAAGCATTGTGCCATACTTTTAACACTCATTAGCTTAGTCTGTACAACCTTCTTTCCTAAAGATGTAAATGTGTAGCGTAGGCCTTGGCCTTGGGTTTTTTTTCTTTTATGTTACGCAAATACCTGTCCTAAGCTTTGATTGCCAAGGCATCCACTTCAAAGACAGCTATCTTGAATAAACACGCTGCCAGTCACACAATTAGATTAAGAGCCAGATGGCCTCCCCCTGTTGAGACTCCTTTGTTCTAGAGATATTGGTTGATTTAAATAACATCATTTGGGCTACTTGTTTATTTTGCTTTCTTCTGGGGCTTTAAATTCCTGCTTTTTAAATTCACCAATAAAGTGTGAGCCCATGAGTTTTAAATTCACCTACAAGGCCACTGCCCAATAAAAGCAGCCACCCAGGCCTGTGACCAGTGAGTGCGCGCTCCCTCTCTCCTTAACCTTGCTATGTGGCCCCAGGTGTGCTGTGTAATTTTCAGGTCTTGCAGGTCTTGTAAGTAATAAACCTTATCTTTTCAAAGTTTCCTGATGGTTATTGCTAAAAGGCATCTTGAAATCATAGTCAGAACCACAAGGGCTGGTCCAGCTACAATACTGGTTATTGACAGGCTGAGACCAGTACAAAACAAGTGTTGTTATTTCCTTTTACATAAAAGGAGGAGATATGTATTACATCATCTTCGAGTAAAGTATATTACATTTGAAAAATGGAGGAGATTGAGCAAGATTAGGTAACATAGTGAAGATTGAGCAAGATTATGTAATGTAAAATGCTTAGCACATAGCAAGTGCTCAATATATACATTGTTAGCTATTTTATTATTATTTATATTATCCTAACAAATGACTTAAAAATTCTTAGGGTTTGGATTGTCTTTGGGAAGAACAGTGATTAGCCATGATAAGTAGAAAATGTAACCCAAACCAGTGGTTCTTAAACAGGAGTGTGCATGGATCATAGACCTAAATATAAGGTCATAGAGGACTCCTAGAAAACACAGAAATACTAGTAAATTTCCATGACCTTGAGTTAGGCAATGGTTTCTTATAATACCAAAAGCACAGGCAACAAAAGAAGAAATAACTTGAACTTCATCAAAATTAAAAACTTTTGTGCTCCAAAGGACACTATCAAGAAATTAAAATGGCTCGGCCAGCATGGTTCAGTGGTTGAGTGTCGACCTATGAACCAGGAGGTTATGGTTCGATTCCTGATCAGGTCATATGCCCAGGTTGCAGGCTCAATCCACAGTGTGGGAAGTGTAGGAAGCAGCCAATCAATAATTCTCTCTCAACTTTGATGTTTCGCTCTCTCTCCCACTCTCCTTTCCTCTCTGAAATCAATAAAAATATATTTTAAAAGAAGAAAGAAAGAAAGAAAATGTGGCAGGATAGTAAGAAGCTAGGAAAATTCCTGGGCAACTGGAATGGGGAAACTGAGAGAAGAAAATTAAATAAAGCCAAACGGTTTGGGCAGCTTGCAGCCAGCTCACTAGACATCTTCCCTAACCAGAGAATACATAGCTTAAATCACCCTGGCCTGGGAAAATAAAAACAAATACCCAATTAATGACATTTGTGCCAGCTAAACCCAAGGACAGATGAAGTCTGGGGGACAAACAACAAAACCCCAAAGCATTTGGATGGTATCACTTGAGGGGGTGGGGGGGGGGAGGGATGTTAGGCAGGAAAGATAGCTGCTAGGGCAGGAGGAGGGGAAGGGGGGAAAAGGGGGGAGTTTATCTCACCCATTGAACAAAGAAGTAAGCAAGATAAAATCGCAAGATGTTCTTATAAATTCTGGGAAAAGCTGCAACAATGTAAAAGGAGAACCTTGAAATCTATGAGGGGGGAGTACAAAACCCTTGAGCCCCTACCAGGTGCCTGGGGTGCTCAGACTAGCTGAGTTGTCCACTTGTGCTTTATCCAATTGTATTCTTATTAAGTTTGCTTGCTTTGCTTCCTTAATAAATCTGCTTGCTTTGCTTCACCACTGCTTTCTGTCACTCGTCTGAATTCTTTCTCACGAGTATGACAAGAGCCGAGGAGGGGAAAGCCAGCCCCCTTTGACTTGGGTGGCTCTCTGGTAATAAAAAGACAAACCACAGAATGGGAGAAAATATCTACAAATCATATATCTGATTAGGGACAATTATGCAGAATATATAAAGAACTCTTTACAGCCGAAAACGGTTTGGCTCAGTGGATAGAGCGTCGGCCTGCGGACTGGAAGGTCCCAGGTTCGATTCCGGTCAAGGGCATGTACCTGGGTTGCGGGCACGTCCCCAGTAGGAGGTGTGCAGGAGGCAGCTGATCGATGTTTCTCTCTCATCGATGTTTCTAACTCTCTATCTCTCCCTTCCTCTCTGTAAAAAATCAATAAAATATATTAAAAAAAAAAGAACTCTTTACAACTCAATAATAAAATGACAAATGACCTGATTAAAAATGGGCAAATGATTTGAATAGATATATTTCCAAAGATACACAAATGGCCAATAAGCATGTGAAAAGATGCTCAACATTATTAGTTATTAGGAAAATATAAATCAAAACCTCAATGAGCCCTAGCCAGTTTTCTCAGTGGTTAGAGCGTTGGCCTGCAGACTGCAGGGTCTTGGGTTTGATTCTGGTGAAGGGCATGTACCTCAGTCAGGGCCCTTGTGGAAGGCAACCAATTGATGTGTCTCTCTCATATTGATGTTTCTCTCTCTCTGTCTCTCCCCCTCCCTTCCACTCTAAAATCAATGGGAAAAAATATCCTTGAGAAAACAATATCCTGGAGTGAGGATTAACAAAACAAACAAAAAACCCACCTCAATGAGATATCACTTTATACCCATTAGGATAGCTACAATAAAACACCAGGTATTGACAAGGATGTTAAGAAATTGAAATCCTCATAACATCACTGATGGGAATGTAAAATGCTGTAGCCATTCTGGAAAATAGTTTGGTAGTTCCTCAAAATGTTAAACATAGAGTTGCCACTCTGGTCATGTAGCTTAGTTGTTAAGGTGTCTCTCTAAAATCAATAAAGATATCCTCAGGTGAGGATTTAATATAACAATAATAAAAATAACTTGTACATAAATATTCATAGCTTATTTATAGTTATTCATAATAGCCAAAAAGTGGAAACAACACAAATATCCATTTTATTTGCCATGGATGGATAAACAAAATATAGTATATCTATACAATGGACTATAACTGGGCAATAAAAAAGAATGAAGTATTGATACATACTATAATATGGATGACCTTGAAAACATGCTAAGTGAGCTTTGGCTGGGTAGCTCAGTTGGTTAGAGTGTGGTCCCTAAACACCAAGGTTGTGGGTTCGACCCCTGGTCAGGGCACATACAAAAAATAATGAATGGCCTGGCCAATGTGACTCAATGGTTGATCATCGATTCATGAATCAGGTGGTCACGGTTTGATTCCAGGTCAGGACATGTGCATGTCCGGTTGTGGGCCTGATTCCCCAGTAGGAGGCATGCAGGAGGGAGCTGATCAATGACTCTCTCTCATCATTGATGTCTCTATCTCTCTCTCCCTATCCCTTCCGCTCTCTGAAATCAATAATAAAAAAAAGAAACAACCAATGAATGCATCAATAAATGGAACAACAAATCTCTCTATCCCTTCCTCTCAAATCAATAAATAAATTTTAAAAATTAAGATGCCCCAGCCAGTGTGGCTCAGTTGCTTAGAACCTTGTCCCATCACCAGAAGGTTGTGGGTTCGATTCCAGTCAGGGCACATACCTAGGTTGCCGGCTTAAACCCCCTGGTTGGGGCAAGTACGAAAGGTAACTGATTGATGTATCTCTCTCACATCTATGTTTCTCTCTCTCTCTCTCTCTCTCTCTCTCTCTCTCTCTCTCTCTCCCTTCTTCACACTCTAAAATCAATTTAAAAATAAATTATATATATATATATATATATATATATATATATATATATACTACCTCTTAGACATCACCACCTGGATATCCCAAAGCTACTTTAAATTCCAAATATCTAAACCTGAGCTCATGATCTTTCTTCCAAAAACTCACTCTTCCTCCTTAATTTCTTATCTCTGTGAATGGCACCACCAATGTTTCACATGCTCAGCCAAAAACCTGGGAATCAGTCTAGGTATCTCCCACTTCCCCATCCCTTGTATACAATCTATCTTCAAACTTTGACCTAGATATCAATCAAATTCATCTACTCCTCTCCATTTTCACTGCCACCACCCTGGTCTAAGCCACCAGGATTTCTCACCTAGATGTTTGTTATACTCTCTTGAATAGTCTCTTATTGCCACTCTTCATTCTCAACTCATTCTCTATCCCTGACACCGCTGTTGAGTGAATGAATGAATGAATGAATGAATATCACTAACCTCTCACTTAAAACCCTTCACTGGCTTTCCTTTGCACTTAGTTTAAGAACTAAGTCCTGTCTGGCCAATGTGGCTCAATGGTTGAGCATTGACCTATGAACCAGGAAGTTATGGTTCAATTCCCAGTCAGGGCACATGCCCAGGTTGTGGGGGGCATGCAGGAGGCAGCCGATCAATGATTCTCATCATTGATGTTTCTATCTCTCTCTCTTTCATCCTTTCTGAAATAAAAAATATATTTAAAAAGAACTAAGTCCTTAAGATGGCTTGCAAAGGAAGGGCCAGCATGATCTATCCCCCTACCTCCCTTCCTTCCCTCTTCCTCTATGTTTCTGCCCTCTTTGCACCTGAGAAAATAAGTTAATAAATAGCCATTCCCTTGGTACATTCTACTATGTACACCCCACTGGCTACTCCCAACAGCATCTGTCCTTACTTGGCCAAGTCCTACATATCCTTCAAGGCCCATTCTTAAAGTTTCCTTCTCTATGAAGACTTTTATTCCATCAGGGAGTTAGTTTCTTCTCTGTGCTCCCAAAGCATTTACCAGCTACCTCTGTCCCACACTTAAGGATCACTGTCTGTTACCTGAGGTTGTTGGGAGTGTGGTTCTTCTGTTAGTTGAATCTTACTTGTGGTGGATTTCTGTTAGTTGAATCTTACCTGTGGTAGATTTTTCCTTGTGTATTTCATCAGTTTTTTCCTTTCAAATTAGTTAATGTTTGGAAAGGCTTTATATAATGTATAGGAATCCTATGTAGTCTGCAATGGGGGGTGGGTGGGGGATTTGCATTTGTCTCTGCTAGGCATCTGAGAGTTTTGGAGTAGGCCTCCTTTTATATTGATTTCTCAGCCTCAGGGATTCCCAGTCATGCAGGTGATAAAAATATGACACACTGAGGTCAGGTATGTGGTTTCAAATTCTCAGGAAATAGTTTTTTCCCCACCTAAAGACCAAGTCCAGACAAACACTATGACACACGGATTTTTGTCTCCTTTGCTAGTAGTCAGATGTTTGTTTGTTTGTTTGTTTGTTTATCCCTAGTCCACTCTTTCAATGTGGGTGTAGACCCAAAGGGTCCTCGTTTATCAAGAGCCTCAAATTTCATGTAAGCTCAAGGCTTCCTCTCCCCAATTGTCTGTTAAAATCCAAACTATTGCAAGTCCTGTTGTACATTTAAAAGGATGTTTATTGTGTTTATTTTCAGCATTTCCATGTGTGTAGCAGGAAGTTCCAGATATTTTCAGAAAAGGAAGGCCAACTCAATACTTAGTAGACAGAATGTCATTGTCTGTTTACTTATCTGTTTTCCCCATGAGTATCAAGCTCTGAAAGGGCAGGATCTGGGTTTGACTCATCTCTGGGTCAAGACGACGACCCTAGACACAGTAAAATTTGCTCAGTGCATTTGTTGATACCAAACCTCCACTCAAACACTTCTAGAGATAGGGAGAGCTCATTTTCTCCCAAAGTAGCCTTTTCTTTGGAAAGGGTTGTGTTATCGGGTGCCCACTTGACTAATGGGGGACACCCTGGCCCTCATATGTGTTCATCCTTCCCAACACTCAGCTTGTCCACTCAGATTCTATGGGGGGCTTGGTATCAGGGCCTGAATGATCCCAGTGATAACTGGGACTTTGAACTTTGATTCAGGAGGAAGCACATGGGCTAATCCTAAATGTAAACCTAAAGCTCTTATGCACCATTAGTAGAAGTCTAAATTGGTACAATACTTTGGGAGAGCAATTCAATAGCATCTATTTAAAATTGAAATATGTATACCTATCATCTTACAATTCACTTCTCTGAATCTATTCTAGTCATACAAGAATAGTCACTAGAGCATTTGTCTGTGATAGCAAAAAGATTGAAAACCACCCAAATGTTCATCAATAAGTGATAAACTAAATAAGCTATCTAACAGCCATACAATGGGAAACTGTAAGACAGTTTTCCTTTAATGAGGTATATCTACATGTATTGACATAGATAGAACTCCAAGTCATATTGCTGAGTGAAAAATGTGAGTCTGCAGGACAGAGTATATATTTATGTAGAAACAAAATAACTTACAAGTAGTATAAATTGTTACATCCTGGAAGCTATTTGGCAATATCTATCAACTTTACATTGCTACTTAAACTTTTTAGATAATCTCAACCTACTAATCCCTACTGATAGATATTCTTACAAATAATATGCAAAATAATGGATAAAAATATTAATTGCAGTATTATCTGTAGTAATAAAATATTGGAAACAACTTTTCTTTCATTAGGAGACTGGTAAATACTATGCATACTACAATGGGATACAATGCAGGTGTGAAAAAGAATGAGGTTTGCCCTAGCTGGTTTGGCTCAGTGGATAGAGTGTTGGCCTGCAGACTGAAGGGTCACAGGTTTGATTCTGGTCAAGGGCACGTATCTTGGTTTCAGGCTTGATCTCTAGGAGGCAGCAATTGATGTGTCTCTCTCATGTGTCTTTCTCACATTGATGTTTCTTTCTGTGTGTCACTCCCTCTCCCTTCCTCTCTGACATCAATAAAAATATATTTTAAAAAAGTTTGCTTGGAATTTATACAATATTTATGTAAATTGTTGTATCATTTAAAAAACATTTTAATTTTTAAAAATATTTTTATTGATTTCAGAGATGAAGAGATAGAAACATCAATGATGAGAGAGAATCACTAATGGGCTGCCTCCTGCACACCCCCTGCTGGGGATTGAGCCCGCAAACGAGGCATGTGCCCTTGACTAGAATCAAACCCAGGACCCTTCCGTCCACAGGCCAACATTCTATCCACTGAGCCAAACCGGCCAGCACTACATTTTAATTTTTTAAAAATCGACTTCAGGTAGATAGTACAACCACCCCCAGGCAAAGGAATGAGGCTGACTCTCCTTCTGAAAGGAGGATTCATGTCATGCCCTTTGTCTCACCTGCTTTCCCTAAGGACACCCTGGCTCAGAAGGAGGCACCTGGGCTGTTCCTGGCATTATTCCAAAGAGCCTCATCTGCCACCTCTCACCTACTTGGCTCCCTGTCCCTAGTATTCTGGGCTGAGAACCAGAGTCAATTGACCATAGGGTCATATTTCCAGAGGTCCTGATCGATGTGAGGTTGAGCAAGGCAGCCCAGAAAAATGGTGACAGCTGGCTCCGACCTCTTACCTCTGTGTTCAACGCCTTCAATACCCCACCACTCTTTCTCCCACCTCCAAAAATATCTCTCTCTCTCAGTCCATTCAGTGGAAAGAGGTCATCTGAAGAACGCATCCAACTAGATATGCAGGAATTTAGTGTAAGGGCTCTGGAGCCAGGCTGGCAGGATTCATATCCCAGTCTGTCAGTTAGTAGCTGTCAAACCTTCGGCAGATAACTCGAACTCTCTGTGCCTCAGTTTCAGAACCTGCAAGGTGTGGATAATAAGGGTAGCTCCCTGTCAGGACCATTGTGAAACTGTAATGAGAGATTACATGAAAAACCTTTAGAATACCTGGAACACAGAAGGCAATCAATAAATATTAGCCATGATTATTAACACTTGTGCAAATACTTTTTTAAAGGACAGCGCTAAAAAGCTTTGAAGGCTCCTTCAGAAGGAAAATTAAATCTGGCAAGTCAATAAGTCACCTGTATAAAACATCAAGGAGGCATTAGTCACTAGCTTTCTAATTTGACTCAAATCAGGAATAGTTATTATGACAGAGGAAGTTCTTGAACAAAAAGTCTAAGGAAAATGATGTTCTGACCCAAATCTGTGACAACTTCATTTCAAACATGGAAAAAACATCTGACCTGGGAATTATGAACTGCTGACTTTGCCCTTCTCAAATGAGTTGGTCAATGTTGATTTTGTGCATGTAGGTCAGTGATGATATTGTATTTTCTTAACTGAATTGAATAAGTATACTTTAATGTTGCCTTTTTATTCTTTTTAAACCAACTTAGTTGAGGTGTAATGAGTTTTGACAAATATAAGGTGTCCCCCAAAATGTATACACATATTTTGAATAATTATACAGGCAGTGTTTATTAAAATACATTTCATTTTCAAAATTGAGCTATCAGCTGTTAAAGTGTGCATACATTTTTGGGGGACACGCTGTAAATGCACCCATACAACTAGATTTAGTATACGGACAGGAAATACCGAGCATTTCTATCACTGCAGAATAGTCCCTTGTTCCCGTTTGTAGTCGGTCCTCCCACCACCCCCAAGCAGCTATTGATCTGCTTTGTTAGCACATATTACTTTCACCTGTTCTAGGAGCTCATATGAATGGAATCATATGGTATCTATTCTTTTGCATCTGGTTTCTTCAGCCTTGTGTTTTGAGGTCCATCCATATTTTTTGCAGATATTAGTTTATTCCTTTTTTAAATGCTTAGTATAGTCCATTGGATGAATATACTACAATTCTGTTAACTTTACATACTAGGTTTTTAAATATATAGATTGATTTCAGAGAGGAAAGGAGAGGGAGAGATAGAAACATTAATGATGAGAGAGAATCATCGATCAGCTGCCTCCTGCATGCTCCCTACTGGGGATTGAGCCCAAAACCAGGGCATGTGCCCTTGACTGGAATTGAACCTGGAACCCTCCAGTCTGCAGGCCAATACAGTGGGGCCTTGACTTACGAGTGTCCCGACTAACGAATTTTTCGAGATACGAGCCGTCTCTTGGCCGATTTTTTTGCTTTGAGTTGCGAGCTAAAATTCGGGTTTCGAGCCAGCTTCAGATACCCCACCGCTAGTTGGTGCAGCAAACGTCACAGTGAACGCCACAACATCAGCCCAGCATCACGTGTCTCACTCATTTACTTTTTGATTTGACATACGAGTAATTTGAGTTATGAGCTCCGTCACGGAACGAATTAAACTCGTAAGTCAAGGCCCCACGTACTCTGTCCACTGAACCAAACTGGC
This sequence comes from Myotis lucifugus, assembly GCF_000147115.1. Classification (NCBI taxonomy): domain Eukaryota; kingdom Metazoa; phylum Chordata; class Mammalia; order Chiroptera; family Vespertilionidae; genus Myotis; species Myotis lucifugus. The sequence goes on from NW_005871108.1 coordinate 4,547,855, forward strand.
TAGGGCTATACACTAAATTTTGAGAGAATACAGATTGAATGTATTTGAACTCTAGGAGAGTGTGAAGCGGTAAGAACTGGAGGTAGAAGCCTCAAGTTCCTGTCCTATCCCTTATCCCTTTCATTCTTTCCTTCTGTTACCCTGCACAAGTCCTTCTCCCTCATCTAGGCTTCAGTTTCCTCATCTGTAAACTTAGTCCACTAAATGATGTTTAAATAACCATTCCATTACAGGTGGAAGGGTTTATTCTCCGACAAGAAGGCACTTTTTTAAGGTTCACAGGTAAGGTCCTGCCCCCAGGAGCAAAGTAGGCCCAGTGAATTCCTCTGGCAGAAAAGGGAGGGCAGTATCCACAGAAAACCAGACAGGCAATGGAGAATAAGCAGGGAGTCTCCAGGCAACTCCAGGAATTGATAGATATTTACACTCTATTCAGAACCTCTATCCCTGGTTTTTCTGCCAAAAGCTCCTGGCGGTAAATTCTTGGCTGGAATCAAGGGAGTTGGACCAAGAGAATTTCATAGAATAGGAGGGCTTCTGAGGACAGAGAGCAGGCCATGGTGAAGACTGAGGCTGCCATTCTGGGCCCAGAGGGTAGGTAGGTAAAACCAAGGGAAAGGATGAGGGGAACAGCTCGATCCAGAGAATGGATCAGAATCTTTGAAAGATACCATTGAGCCCAGATACCTCCATTACCCAAAGAAATCCCAGGGTCCCACATGGTTCAGGCTTAACACCTTCAATGTCATGGATTCTTAAAGAGAGAGGAAGGGAGAGGGGGAAAGAGGGAGCCCCCCACAGGGGACAAAGCTGCAACTGGGCATGTACCCTTGACCAGAATTGAACAGACAACCTCTTGGTACACAGGACGACACCCAGATGAGCCACACCAGCCAGGGCGAATCTCCCCACCCCCACTTTTTTTTAGATTCCCCTAGCACCCTGGCTTATTCACTCTCCTAAACTTTATCTCCCTGAATCATAATGTCCCTATGTTTCTGTTAACACTGAATGAGATTCTCAAGTACAGAAAAGGTATCTGTCTTCCAGAAGGTAACGAGGCATTCCCGAGTGTGTGGTGAACTGAGAGCAGGTGGTGCTCAAAGAGACAGGAAAATAATGTGTTTGGGGACCTCTGAGGAGAGAGGTGACTTTCTCCCAGAGAGATCTTAGAGAACTTCCTGGAGGAAGTGCCCTTTGGCTAATAGATATCCTGGAGTTATAGCTCACATATTCAAATTATTCCATTTCAACTATATGACTTTGGCAAAAGAAACAAGATAGAAAAAATCATTGTTCCACCCAGCCAGAGTGGCTCAGTGGTTGAACATCAACCTATGAACCAGGAGGTCACTATTTGATTCCCGGTATATGCTCTATCCCCAGTGGGGGGCATGCAGGAGGCAGCCAATCAATGATTCTCTCTCCTCATTGATGTTTCTCTCTCTTGCTCCCGCTCACTTCCTCTCTGAAATCAATAAAAATATATTTTAAAAAATCATTGTTCCAAGTTATAACACTTTTAATGAGCTTCACAAAAATATTTGCACTGAGACAAAATATACTAGAGTAAAATTAGTAACTCAAGCTGCCTCTTAATTTTTATGCAAAAAACTTTTTCAACATATGTGTTGCAGTTCTCTATTATGTAACAAACCTCCACAAACTTAGGGGCCTACGACAACACCCATTTAATTGGGGTGATCACTTCATAAGATATATAAATGTCTAACCACTATGTTGTACACATGAAACCAATATAAATATTGTATGTCAACTATAACTGAAAAATTTTAAAAATTTTAAATAAATAAGATGTGCCACATTAAATATATATATATATATATATATATATATATATATCAACACGCATTTATTAGTTCCCTGTTCTATAAGTCAGAAGTCCAGGTACAGCTTATCTGAGTTCTCTGCTCCAGGACCCACAAGGCTGAAATCAAGATGCTGGCCAGCTGTGTCTTCATCTGGAGACTCACCTAGGGAAAGTTTGACTTCCGGGCTCCCTCAGATTGTTGAATTCCCTCAGAATTCATTTTCGTGCGGCCATGTTACTGAGATCCCCATTTTCTTGCTCTCTGTTAACTGGGGGCCTCCCTTGGCTTCTAGAAACCCCGCCTGAGTCCTTGCTATGTGGCCACTTCAACAACATGGCAGTTTGTTCCTTCAAGGCTAACATGGGGGTGATAGGCAAAAAACCTGTATATTTTTCACATGTAGGCTTTATAACTTTTATGCTATTTATTATTGCACACACGTGTATATACTATATTTCTAAGCACAGTTAAAGATACAGAAATATGCACTGGCTCTTATTAGCTCAGTGATCTTTGGCCTCAGCAGTTTGAGCCCCAAGTTCCCCATCTGTAAAATGGGGATAACAGCAGAGTCCATCTTGGAGAGTTACAGGCACAAAGTAAATGCTAGATAAATATAAGCTGCTGATTAGTCCTGAATAGAGAGGGTATAAACACAGGAGATGAGGTGGGTAAGTGGACAGGGTTCCGAAGGAGGAGGAAACTGCAAGAGCAAAATCCTAGAAGCAGGAAGGCTGATGGTGGTTTAGAGTGTGATAATTTGCGCAGGGTGTGTGTGTGTGTGTGTGTGTTGACAGGATAAACAGAGTGGGTGAGGGCAGCTTCAATCATGCCTCTTGTCATCACTTATTGAATGCTTACTGTGTACCAGGTACCATGAGAGGATGCCTGGCCAGCAGTGTGAATTGCATCTGGAAGTGGTAGGGAGGCAAGGAAAAGCTGTGAGCAGAAAAGGACAGGGCTCTGAGCTTTAGGGGAATCCATTTGCTCCCAGAAGAGTGGCTGGGAACCCTGCTGTCCACTCTTTCCTCCCCAGCCTCAAAGCTGGAGGGGATGCAACCATTTCCCTTCAAAAGTTCCAAATGTGTGAATTCATGCAGGGCACTCACACCAGAGCAGCTCACATGGGTACTTGTCCACACTCAGAGCACACCCACGGAACACCAAAGTCACCACCCCACCCTCACACTATGAACAGATGGACTAAAACTAAGACCAGCATTTGGCTTCCTGCCACCTGCCTCCTCTCCCTGAAATGAATCCTGTCCTGACCCCATCACTTCCTCATCAGGGGCAGTAAGCACATTTCACACAAACAAACACAGATGCTTGGAGGTTGGGAATGGAGTCCTGTTTAGAAAGCTTGGAGCCAGCCATTTTTCAGATGGGAAACTGAGGCTCAGACAAAGAAAGTGACTTGTCCAGGGCCAGGCAGTGAGCCCAGGATTAATAGAACCATGATTGAAATCTGGATTTACTGATAATCAGACCACAGTTTTTCATGGTGTATACACACACACACACACACACACACACAGAGTTACCCTCAATGCAGACATCTCTGGGTTGAATAACAAAGCTTTTTGCATAGGAGTTCAGGGGATATGGCCCCTTGGTAAAATATAGGCTTATCTGTTGGGGGAATTTGTGAGTATGTCTACTTTAGGTGGCTTTGCCAATTCAATTTCTTCCCATCTCTGTCTCAGTTTCTTCACCAGTAGAATGGGAAGAATCTACACTAATAAAAGACAAACATGCAAATTGACCGTACCTTCACTATGCCTTAAGCCACGCCCACCAGCCAATCAGAGCAACTATATGCAAATTAACCCAACCAAGATGGTGGCTGGCAGCCACGGAGCTGGAGCAAGCAGGAGGCTTGGTTGCCCCAATGATGGAGGAAGCCAAGCTTCCCGCCTGCCGCGGCCAGCTCTGAGCTCCACTCAAAGCAACAAATTTTCAATTATAGAAGATAAATAAACCCCAGATACCTGCTTTCAGCCAGCCGTGGCCATGGAGCTGGAGCGAGCAGGAGGCTTGGTTGCCCCTGGCGATGGAGGAAGCCAAGCTTCCCTCCCGCCCACCCTGGCCAGCTCTGAGCTCCTCTCAAGGCTACAAAGTTTCAATTATAGAAGGTAAATAAATCCCAGAATGAAAAAATAAAAAAGAAAAAAAAGGAGAGGCTGGGAGCTTCCGTCACCAGCGGGGGTGTGGGGGTGGCTTGGCCAGCCTGAAAATGGCCCTCAGCCCCTCACCCAGACTGGCCAGGCACCCCAGTGGGGATCCCCCACCCTAAAGGGGGTGTGGCCAGTCTGAAAACAGCCATCAGCCCCTCACCCAGGCTGGCCAAATCTCCATGGGGTGAGGGTCCCCACTGGGGGGGGGGGCTTGACCAGCCTGCAAACACCCATCAGCCCCTCACCCAGGCTGGCCAGGCACCCCAGTGGGACCCCCACCCTGATCTGGGACACCCTTCAGGGCAAACCTGCCGGCCCCCACCCATGCACCAGGCCTCTATTCTATATAGTAAAAGGGTAATATGCAAACTGACCCTAACAGCAGAACTGGGAATGACTGGTCACTATGACACACACTGACCACCAGTGGGCAGACGCTCAATGCAGGAGCTGCCCCCTGGTGGTTAGTGCACTCCCACAGGGGGAGCTCTGCTCAGCCACAAGCCAGGCTGACGGCTGCCAGTACAGCGGTGGTGGTGGGAGCCTCTCCTGCCTCCTCAGCAGCACTAAGGATGTCTGACTGCAGCTTAGGCCTGCTCCCCGCTGGCAAGTGGACATCCCCCAAGGGCTGCCAGGCTGCCAGAGGGATGTCTGACTGCCAGCTTGGGCCCGATCCCCCAGGGAGCAGGCCTAAGCCAGCAGGTGGACATCCTCCAAGGGGTCCCAGATTGCAAGAGGGCATAGGCCAGGCTGAGGGACGCCTCCCGCCCCCCCGCCCCCAGTGCACAAATTTTTGTGCACCGGGCCTCTAGTATTATCTATATTAGGGGATTCTTGTGAAGATTAAATGAGTTATCAACACAGGTAAGGGATTAGAATAGTACCTAGCACATAGAAATCCCAATAGTATCATCATTAATATTACTTGTTTAACTCTGTAAACCTAGTGGGCAGGGGAAGAGGGAGGACTCTGCTTCTACATGATAGGGCCTTGCTGGTTTCAACTTAGATTCCAAGCTACCCACTGGGTTTCAGTTCTCCAGTAGGCTTATTTATACCTTTGAGTACACCTAAAGTCCCATGAAGGACACACCCATGCTGACACATTTCTGCTCTTTGAAGTAGGGGGAGGGGAGGGGAGACACAAGTCATTGGGGAGCCCCCAGGGTTTTGTGAGGGCAAGCCCAAAGCCCTAACTGGAATGAAAGGGTGGCCTCTTGACTTCCAATACTGGGGCCCATAAAATTGGGCAAGTGCTTACATCTGGGCAGGGATTGGATGGGTATGTGTTGACCCTGCGGGTGTGAGCTCATGAGCACATGTGTGTATGTTTGTATATGGATGCCTTCATGTGTATGCATAGATGCACATGTCTATCCATGTACGTACACAGGAGTGGCACCCTACATCTGATCAGAAATGAGACTCCAGGATCACCCCCAGCATGGGTCTCACTGCCTCTTTTTATAGCCCCTAGGCCCAAGTGAGGGACCCAGAATACTAAGTCCACTCCTTGGGGTCAGTGTCAGCAGATGGCTCTGCTGCCTTATAATTCTAATCAAGTACTTTTTTTAAAAAAAATCCTCACCCAAGGATATTTTTTCCATTGTTTTTTAGAGAGAATGGAAGGGAGGGAGGGGGAGAGAGAGAGAGAAACATCGATGTGAGAGAGACATATCGATTGGTTGCCTCCCACAGGAGCCCCAATGGGGGCTGGGGGATCAAACCTGCAATCCAGTATGTGCCCTTGACCTGGAATCAAACCCGAGACCCTTTAGTGCCCAGGCCCACGCTCTAATTGTTAAGACAATTAGACCAAATACTTTGCTCTCGCTATGTCTTAGTGTGTCTCAGTTTTTCCACCTATAAAATAAGGAGTTTGGATGAATTAAGGTTTGAGGTTTCCTCCTCCCTGATGATAAATCTCTGTAGTGGAGAGGGATGGGTCCCAGGAGTTTCAGGATGGGATTCCCCTGGGCCCCAGCCCCCTACTTCCATGGGTACCCCTGACTCTACAAAGAAGCTGAAGACTGGAATCTGCCCTAGCAGACTGTACATGGGGTTTAGCTAAGGTTGGGAGCAGAATCCAGGTCATTTAGGGTATCAGTGTATATGCCAGGAACCCCCTTCCCTAGGCTTGGAGAACCAAAACACTGTCCCCAATAGCATGCTTCTTATACCAGGGTAGAGGGGCCAGGTGTAGACTTCTGTGCCAGCCACCCTTCCTGAGCTGTAACTACTAAGCCTTTGAATAGCACCTACTCTGCCAGGCCCAGCACAGGCCCAGTGTGGGGAGAATACGGACAGAGATTCTACCCTTGAGATACCAGCCATCCACTTGGGAAGACACATACACATAAACACACACAATTAGTCACCATCACTTGCTGTTCAGCGAACAAACAAATGTCCATCAAGGTAGCTCTAGACACATGGGTGGAGACAGGGAAGGCTACCTAGAGGAAGAAGAGGTGAGTAGAATCTTGAAGACAGAAAGACATGAATTTAGAACAGCCTGAAGAGGGCATTCCAGACATGGGGAAGTGCTTTAGCAGGTGTGGTTGTAGAGAGTGTTGAATAGACAATGAGGAGTTTGACCTTAGTACAAACAAGGTGTAGGCAAGAGGAGGAGTGGAGGAAGGAAGCTGGAGACAACTGGGGCTGGATCATGGAAGGCCATGAATGCCGTGTTAAGGAGTGTGGTACTTTGAGAGCCACAGAAGGTTTTAGAAGCAGCAAGTAGTGTGACAGGAAAGGCATGTTAGGGATTCTTTAGTTGAAGTCAACAAGGAGGTCAAGAGAGGGTATGAAGTTAACAGGAAGTAGATGTGATGG
>NW_005871108.1:4555010-4646450 GCF_000147115.1 Myotis lucifugus
TTCAGAGGAGGCAGGGACAGGATTTTCTCACCAGAGCATGAAGCTCTGGCCTAGCTCCCCCCTCTCCCCTCTGTTGGGCCAGATGGGCAGCTCTCAGACCCACCCCACCAACACTGCTTTACACTGAGAGAGGGCCCAGAATTTCTGGCCCTGGAGATTCTGAGGATGCGTATTTGTGGTCTCTCTCCAGGCATTTCCCAGGCCATTGGGAGACCGGGGAGCCTAGAGCATGATTGGCAGAATCCTCAGGGAGGAAAGTTGGAAAGACTCTCTGGACATGTTAAGCTTACAGATAAGGAAATTGAGACCCAGAGAGGTAACATCACTTATTTAAGGTCACACAGCAAGTTTAGGGTAGCCAGGACAGGGCCTCGTCTCCTGCAAGAGGCTGAAGCACTCTGTGGGTTGTTGTGAAGACCAAAATACATATTCGTACAGTGTCTGGCACTCAGTAAGTGTTCAGGAAATGTCAGCTAATGGTCTGGCAGTGGCCACAGTAGGTACTCAAATAAATGTTGAATGCATTATTGAATATGCATCCACAAACTAACAGTGAGATTTGTGAGCCTCACTTTCCCTGCGTGTAAATCTGGACTAGAAATCCTTGTCCTGTCACTTTTCTGTCCAGCCCCCAGTAGCAACAGATTAAATAAGGTGTGTAAACTTCCAGTACCAGGCAGTCACTAGGTCAATGTTTATTCAGCCCAGAGCAATTCCTCTCCAAGTCCTACTCTGTAAAATCTCTCCTCAGCAAACCACCTCCTCTACACTCCCAGGTGCTGTCCGGGAACTAGTGAAGGGGCAAGTTCCCCCACCTCTCAAACCTGCCCAGTGAGGCAAAGTGGGTGGGAAAACAGAGAATGTGTAGGGGTGAGGAGGTGAGACATCTACAAGGGAGGGCCAGCAAGAAGGCAAGTGGTGGGGAGGCTGGAGGTGCACGGACGTGGTGTGGAACTGAGGAATACAGATCGGTGGATCTGGATCTCGTATGCAGGTGAAAGGATCTGGGGGGCCGCGGGAGGGGTGAGGGCGCTGGGGTATCAGGAGGGAGTGCAGGAAGATGGGGGTTCCATAGGAAGGAGTTGGGATCATCTCACTGAGAGATCTGTGGGTCACCCTGGGGCAGGGGATCCGAGCTCCCAGCAGTCGCACCTCCCGGCGGCACCCCGCGGCTCGGAGTTGGGCTCGGAGTCTGGAGCACTAGTCCGCGGACGGCGGAGGAGGCGGGGAGGGGGATCCGCAGCCTGGGATTGGTCACCGCTCCGCCCGCCAGTGACGCGAGGCGGGCGGGCCCCTTTGTGACGTCACAATCAGCTGTTTGAACGTTCCAATTTGTGCTGCGAGCCCCGCAGCAGCGGGTGCACACACTCAAAGCCCCGCGGGCGAGCGCAGCAGCCGCGGGAGTCCCGCGCGTAGCCCCGCCGCCTCCCTGACCAGCCCCCGCGATGCCGTCCGGCCTGTGATCTGCCGCCGACCCCCGCCGTTTCGCCGAACAACTACCTCAGCGCCACCCGGCCCTCCGCACCGCCTGGGTACCCCGGTGAGTCCCGGCCGGCTTTGGCTAGGGGGCTCCCCGCGCCCCCAGCTCCTGGGTCTTTGTTTGTCTCTGTCGGTGGCCGCCGGGGCCACATTCCCGTCTCCCGATTGGCTGCCGCATGCCTGGTAGACCATGACGTCTCTCTATTTGCATTTGACATTGAAACGTCACTAAGGCCAGCCCCGCCCTCCCCACCCCCACAGCCCCCCTCCTTCGGGTCGCTTGTCCTGCCTTGACCCGGTGGGCGCTGGGTTGGGACGGGGCCCATGGGTAAGATACGATGAAAAGCAGTGGGGACCGGAGGGGCCTTGACAGTTTCTTGGGTTAATCCAGGGGTTGGGGTCAGGCCCCTGATCCCCTACTTTCTCCTTGCGACTTGAGAGGGGCTCGGATAGTGCTGCTGGGTCTAGGCTGGTGGTGGATGGAGCTGAAGGGAGTCCTGGAGTTCCGGCCCCATGTCTTGGGGCAGCGCCAGATGGTGGTGGAATCCCCTCCCTGCACCTCCGGGACAAACATAATAACATCCTCTTAATCTCTGACGTGTATGTGGGCTTTATCTGACTTCACTCCCAGCCCCCAAACTAGTTTGGGCTCTTAGATCCCCTTTCACAGAAGGGGAAACTGAGGCCCAGAGAAGGGAAGTGGATTATTCCTGGTCATGCAGCCAATTAGAGTCATGCCTACTGAGTGACTGACAGATGCATTAGCCATGGGCACATGCCTAGTAGGAACTCAATACAAGAAAAGTTACACATCCTCCTATCACTGAGAACACACTGTACCATCCAAATTTGATAGGGCTCCTAGGTCTCCTCACTTCTGGGTCTTTTTCCAGGGGTTCTTTGGAGATTGGGTCCCATTTTGTGGCTCTGACCCTCACTTTGTACCTTGGAGTCCCAGAGCCCAATAAAATTGCTGTCTCCCAGCTGTTTTGACCACCAGAGTTATAAGCTGTATCAGGGCATCTCCAGAGCTGATGTTGGAGTGGGGATGGGGGGGTGAGAGCTTGGCCCTTCATCACCTCCCCAACAGCCAGAGTTATCAGGTAGAAGGACATGACCTGGCCTAGTGCTGGTGAATGTAAGATTTGTGCTGCCCCTCTCTGCTCATGGAGAAGGACAGGAGAAAGGGCAGGAGAAGAGAGCTTCTGACTTTCTAAGTGGATGGGCCTACAGTTGGATGGGCTTTGCTCAAGGATGGGCTGGGGTAGAGGTGGCTTGGGGCTCAAGTGCTATTCTGGGCACAGCTGCTGCAGTTATTAAAGGGAATGGTTCTCCCTGGAGCAGGGCTGGGAATGTGAGAACCAGGAAGCTGGCAGGGCTGGGAAAGAAAACCCAGGAGGCTCCCCACTGGTCATGAGAGGGGCGGGCACTGGCTGCCTGCTGCTGCTGCTACTCTTGGCTCTGTCACTGACTTGCTGTGTGACCTCGGGCAGGCAGCTCTCTCCCCACCCCAGCCTTCTTATCTCAATCTGTCTGTAATTTGAGGAGGCTCAGAGCAGGCTCTGGTACACAGTGGGTGCTCTGGAAAATGCATGATAAACCTTGGTGTCAGGAACCCCACACCCTTTTATAGGTGGGCAGGGGGGTCAGAGGGGAGCAGTGACTTGATCAAGGCCTGACTCACATCTGACCTATCTCTTCTGCATAATGAATATTTTTGGGCACTATTCGCACCGAGGTTTTTCTATGTACACCCTGGACTGGATGCTCAGTGACCTGGGGCTAGGCCTGCCCTGAGAGACTTATGTCCTCTAATCCTCAGGTTGCGAAATGGACTGGATGAATATGATAGTCCCTGAAAGAGTTCTTAACTTCTTCACCTTCTCAATGGAAAGAGGGGGGCGGGGGGTTCTTCATCAAGGCCCCAATCTTCCCTTCCTTCAGGAAGGGCCAAACTTTCTGGATTTTGGGTAACTGAGTCACTAATGCCTTCCTGTGGCTACAAGTGGTTTGGGATATGTGGCTTGTGCTGGGCAGGTACTAGCTGGAATGGCTCAACCTTTCATAATCCCCATAGATCTCCCACCAGGGAAGCCAGCACCCAGGGAGCACTTCCTTCTGGAGCCTACTGTGGGTCTGCATATGTGGAAATACTCTCAGGATATGGAGTTTAGGGGATTCTGTGGCAAGTGTGAAAACATACCCAGGGACTAGGAGAGGTAGTCACAAGCACATAAATATCCCAGGTGGTTTAACAGTAAGAGTAGAATGCCTTCAGGGAATGGAAGTGTGGAAACATCCTTCAAGGAAGGTGACAAGTGGCCCAATAGCAAAATTATTGATCATCTTCAGGGGGCAGATGTGGAGGGTGAAGCTTTAGGGACATCCAGAGGGTACCCCAAGCCCAGGTCTAGTCCTGAGATAGGCTGAGGTGGGAAGAGGAGCAGATCTATAGCCACCTCCTTGGTGTCTGCATTCCTGAAGTAAGAGGTCTCCTTCCTCATCTTCACCCAGGGAAGGGCTGATTGAGGCCTTGAATCCTGGTCTAACCCTCAGTGCTAATCCGTAAGGGCTCTTGGGGTGTGATATCTCCCTCCTTCTACTGTCACCTCCCTCTGACCTGTTGTCTCCCTGGGGCCAGGCAATGTGATCTTCTTCCTAGCCAGGGATACTGCCCTTGAGCATGGGCTTGGGAATAAGGGGTAAGAAGGGGGAGGGCCTGTGGGAATAGGATCTTCCAAGCTCATTTTCACAGACAGAACTGAGGTCCATGCAATCACACGGTAGCAGTTCCGTGAGATTTTTGCGAGCCAGCACTTTTCAAGCCACACAAGTAGGTGCTGTTTGGGAAATCCTGATGAAAACCAAGGTCCATCTTCCCAGAAAAATACACATGAACCATGGCCTTTGGCCACCAAGTTAAAAATGCCTAATTCAGACAGACGCCCAGCAAAGGCAATGGAATATAGTGACTATGGTGCTGCCTCCGGCATCTGACTACATGGGTTCAAATCCTACCTCTTTGTCTTAGGATCTGTGAAACTTTGGGCAAGTTACTTTACGTCTCTGAGCCTCAGTTTCTTCACCTGTGAAAGCGGGATGATAATTATACTCACTTCCTAGAGTTGTTGTGAGGATTACATCAGGTAATAGAAGTAAAGTGCTTAGTAGAGTACCTGGCACATGAATGTTAGCAATATTATGATGATGATAAATAATCACAACATTGGGCGATTTCTTCCTTGCTTGGAAAACTCCTATTTACCCTTCAAGATCCAGCTTGGATGTCCAATCCTCTGGAAACCTTTCTTGACAGAGTCTGGTCACAGATACCACTCTTTCCATGTCCCTAAAGCATGCAATAATATTAATAATAACAAGGTGATGAATGTATTGAATGCTTACCCTGCCCACATGCTGTCCTAAGCTCTTTGTGTTTGGCTCCTTTAATTCTTATTAGAGCCTAGAGGAGAATACTATTATTAGCTCATTTAATTCTTATAAAGGTCAAGAGGAGGGTACTGTTTTCATTGCCATTTGACAGATGAGTAAACTAAAGCACAGATCAGTTAAATTACTTCCTAAGGTCACACAGGAAATAGAAAAACCTGAAAGCAGGCTGACCTACCAGAAAGCCCACACACTGCAAGCCTTCCCCACACCTCCCTGCTGTCCTCTGATCTGGTCTGGGTGCTGGGGGTGGTATCCCCAGCCAGGAGCAGGGGTTGACTTCAGTCAGTGGTGACTCTGACTCCTCTCTACGCCTCCCAGGTTTTTGCACTGCTTTAGAGCGCCCCCCCGAGGCCGCTGCACTCTCCCAACATGTTCCAGCGCCTCACCAGCCTGTTCTTCAGCAACCCCCCGCCCCCTGAAGACCTCGACTGCCCCCGAGCCTTCGTCTCGGAGGAGGATGAAGTGGACGGCTGGCTTATCATTGACCTGCCGGGTGAGGCCTAGGTCGGGGGCCAGGACTCTAACTCCTGGGCCTGGGAAGGTCAGGTGGCCCAGCAGCGGCGGGAAGGGAGCTGCTAGGGGATCGGGGAGTTCCCGCAGGTTTACTGGGCAAACTGGGGCTGAGGTAGTGACCTGGGAGGTGGGGTACAGGGTCCCGTCCCATGCGAGCCGGGCCGTCTTCTGGCGGCGCAGTGTTGGGGCCCTAGCGAGACTCCTGGCCCCTGGGTGCCCCGTGGGCGCGACGGGCAGGGCTGCGGGTCTGACTAACGATGCCCTTTCTCTCCCCACCCCCCTGTGTCCGGTGTGTGTGTGTGTGTGTGCGCGCGCGCGCGCCCCCTCCCCGCTGCGCCTCCTCCCCCGCATGGCTCCCCTGCCCCCGCCCCGTAGACAGCTACGCGGCTCCACCCAGTCCCGGGGCCGCTCCTGCCCCTGCGGGCCGCCCTCCGCCCGCGCCCTCCTTGATGGACGAGAGCTGGTTTGTTACCCCTCCCGCCTGTTTCACTGCAGAAGGGCCCGGCCTCGGGCCCGCCCGCCTCCAGAGCAGCCCCCTGGAGGACCTCCTCATCGAGCACCCCAGCATGTCCGTTTATGTCACCGGCAGCACCATCGTGCTGGAGCCCGGACCCCCTTCCCCGCACCCCGACGCGGACCTGCCCGACGGCGACCTCAGCGAAGGGTGAGCGGGCCGGGCCGGAGGGCGGAGTCCGGGAGAGGCGGGATCGGCCTGGAGGTTGGGGAGCTGCCCAGGTGCAGGGGCGGGGCCTTTAGAGGAGAGTCTTTGGGGCAAAGGGTCGGGCCTACGGGCCGGGGCCGGGCTAGGGCGGCTCTGGGGGCCAAGGGGCGGGGCTTTAGGCGGGGAGGCGTGGCTAAAAGTCCGGGGACGGGTCATGGAGTTGGAGGGGCAAGGCCAGAACGTCACGAGGGTGCGGCTTCTAGAGGCTTTTACGAAAGGCAAGGGCCGAATTGGAGTTTGGAGTCGAATCCTCCCTGGGGTCCGGTTTTTACCTGTCACGGGGCGAGAACCGTGGCGGTGTCCCCAGGTGAGCCTGGAGGAAGGGCTGGGACCTGGGCGCCCCCTTCTGAACGGAGACAGCACTGCGCCAGGGCGAGGGTGCGGGGACCCTTCGCTCCGCTCGGTCCGGCCCTGACCTGGCCCTGCTCTGTTCCCGCAGGGAGCTGGCGCCTGTCCGCCGGGAGCTCCGCGCCCCGCACCACGCGGCCGCCCCTCTGCCGGCGCGGGCTGCGCTGCTGGAGAGGGCGGGCCAGGTGCGGCGGCTGCAGCGGGCCCGGCAGCGGGCGGAGCGCCACGCACTGAGCGCCAAGGTGATGCAACGGCAGAACCGCGCCCGCGAGAGCCATCCGCGTCGGCCCAAGCACCAGGGCAACTTTATCTACCAGCCGTGCCAGCGCCAGTTCAACTACTGAGCGTCCGCCGGCCCAACCACAAACCCTTTGCCGACCCCCGACCGCTATCGGGTCCCTCCGCGGCAGCCAGTGTGTTGCTCCAGAGGCGCCCGCAGCCCACCTCGGGCTGATTACACAACCTCCCTCAAGTGTGTGAGGTGGGGTGATAGCCCCCTTTAAAGTCCCCTTGATTTTCCCATCTCTGATTCTCTAATCCACCTCTGGACCTCCTCTGCCCTTTACCCTTTCTTCTGGCCCCCTGCCCAACATCTAATCCTTCATCTCCCATACTGACTCCATCCTTCCTTTTCTGGTCCCCATCCTTGCCTCTGCCCTGACATTCCCCTTTATCTTTGCCCTCCATTCCTCTACCTCTGGCCCACCCCTATTTCTCAGAATCTCCTTTTCCAGCCCCAGATCTAGCTGTTTCCTTACCTTCAATTCCCACTTTACAAGCCTCGCCCTATCTCATGTTTGGCACTACACTCGCTCCTGCTTCCTTATTTTCCATTCCCAATAATGCCCTCCCAAAGGGTGGGGTGGAGGAGGGAGGTTGAGACTAAAGGTTTCTATGTTTAGTCTCACCCTTCCCTCTCACCCTGGGGGCTGGGCTCCTTGTAGTGGCTTAGGCCTGGAAAGGTAAAGTATGTAGAAGAGGACTGTGAGATGTGAATTAAAGGGAGAAGGTGGAGGGAACTGAAGGGAAGAGGCAGCCTACTGAAGTGTAGACAGGACAGGTTGAGAAGCTGCAAGAAGCAGGGCACCATGGGAGCTGGTACTGTGTTTGCTCACAGATTGGCCTAACCCTGCTCTCAGGCTGGAGCCTGGAGTCTGCCCCCACTTCCCTTTCCTATAATCTCACCTCCCAAATCTCTTCCTGAAATCCACCCCTCTGCAGGCCCAAGTCTGAAAGGCCTTAGTTAAACCTACCCTCAACATGTCACCCCAGGAGTAGAGGCTGGGCAAAGCCCTGCCATCCTGGCCATCTGTTCACATGTCCAAGGTGCTAGAACTAGCTTAGGAGAGATGCAGGCCAGAGGGCTTCTAGGCGGGGAAACTGTGCACCCCAGTGTAAGAATGCAGAAGAATGATGCTGAGAAGGACAAGCTGTGGGGTGAAGCCATCCCAAGACTGACAGCTCAGCTTTCATCTTGCCTCTGGCTTTGTATTTCACACCCTGCCCAGGATGGCTAATAAACACTCCAGGGTAGGAGGCCAGGAGCTTCACTGTCCTAATCCCCAAAGTCCCGCTCCAGGTTCTGGGCCATAAGGGCCACGCTCCCTTTTCTTCCTGAGTGCTCTCTTCCTTTCTAGGCTGCTGGGGAGAAATGGGTGCCCTATGGTTCCCCTCCCCTTCTCTTCCTGTAAATACCTGGAGGAGGGAACCTGAATCCCTGGGTGAAACAGAGGGAACAGGGGTGACCAACTTCCCCTTCTCATGGTGGGACTGAATTTTGGGCTCAGACACCAGCAATAGCCTCTTGGGATGCCCCAAGTTGCTTCCCTTTTTTTCTTTCTGTCCTTTACTAGTGTGTGCTCTTTCTTCCTTGAAACTTAAGATTTCCTGTTAGAAACTAACATAGGTCTTCCCCCCTCACTATAATTTCAGGTTTCTAGGTCTCACAGTTAAGTGGAGGCTTGGAGATAACTCTGCATTCCCACGAGGGCAAAGGCAGCTGCCCTTCCTGACCCTGTAGCCCCAAGCCTCATGTGGGATGTATGGGTAAGGGAGAGGGTAGCTCCGTGGATACTGGGATGGTGACAGAGGAAGCCCTATTGGGGTCTCCTGTCCAAGGGAGTAAGCCAAACCTACACTAAGAACAGATCAAAGTCCCCACGCCAGTCCACTAGGGCCCCAGTAGTTGGCAACCTTGTTCCTGGCCCCAAGCTTCTCCTTCAGTTATGACCTAGTCACATTTTTCTTCCAGCTACCCCTTGGTCACTTCACAGCCAGCGTAGGGTCTTCAGCACTTCCAAGAGCTGAAATTCCCTCCAACTCCTCTTGTCTACTCCTTTGCTGGGGCCTAGGCTCAGTCCAGGGTAGTTCCCATGATCCTTCTTGTGGGGGAAGAGTGAATAATAGGGCATTAGGTTCAAATTTCAAAAGGCCCCTCCCTCACCCATATTTCTGGAGCTCCTGTAGTTCTAGAACCTTCCAATCTCATCACCTGGCTGATTGCAAGGCTCATAGGTTTTTGTACTTTCCTATAGATTCTGTAGTATTTGAGTGTGGCAATATTTTAATTGTGTATAGATTTCTAAGAACCAACATTACTCAGTCTCCTGCTAGTCTAACTCCTGAAGCATCATACTGTATTGACTGTGTATGTGCCTTTCACCTTGAGCATGCTTCAGGATTTTTTTTAAACCACAGAACTTGAATATATGAGGGAACCGGAATTCACAAAGTCCTATGCAACCTTAGACAGGTGAGGGGTTAGAGAGTCTGTCTTGACTGATATTTTCAGAGAACCCTGGAGAAGTTTGTTCCAGTTTATATTAATTCATGTCAATACTACCAGCACTTTGCCAAAACTGAGTTTGTCAGAGGGACCCGTTTCTAGAGTGAGTCCCAATTACATCAGAGGGTGACTTACAGTGATTCCCCATATGTCTGAGTGCTCTCTTCAAGCTGGGTGTCACTTTCCAGCCTTTGCCAGTCTGGCCCCAGCAGGGTATCACTTGTGTATGAATGCAATTTGCTGCTGTTTTGAAGTATGCCTGCTCCCAACTCCTGCCGATATCCTGATCAATTTGCTCTGACCCCTAATATCTTAGGTGCAATAAGGACCCCACCAGAGCTCTTGGAGGCCTCCTCAGATCCATGTGGCTTTATATGGGGACCGAATGCAGACACACTATACCCCCTATATTTCCCCACTTGTCCTGCCACCTAGTTCCAAATGGAACCAAGTAGAGTGCATCCCTCTTGGGTGTTTTGTGTTGAGACTGGCTGAAACGAGGAGACTCTGGTTGACCATGTTGTGACATTTCAACAGACTCAAGGACACAACCACCTCAACACGGTCCTGTGGCATGCCTGTGTATGTGTGTAACAGAATTTTGATTGTTAGATTGTAATGTTATTCCTCTATGGGAGAGAAAAATATAAAGAAAAACAAAATAAAAATCTATTTAAAGCACATTATACTTTCTGTCTGAATAGAGGTAAAGTCTGAGAAGCACTTTGTAATCTCAAGCACAGTACTGGCAGAGGGTATTATTATTAGGCTGGCTTTGGTTCTCGTGTGTGTCATAAGAGAAGGAAGAGGGTAGATAAGCTTGCTGGGAACAGAGTCAGACAGCATGGGGTCTGACTAATAAATAACTACTTTTAGAGGATCCTTATAATGTAAGACATATATAATAAGACAGCTGAAATAGAGATGAGACTAAGAGCATGACAGAGAATCACCAACTCATCCTTTTGATCTCAGGCATTGAGTTATGGCAATGGCAAGGAGCTACTGCAGGGGAAAGAATGGAGTATATGTCTAGCTGGTAGGAGACACAGCAGAAGGCTGAGACCCAGACCAAGACAAGGACAGGGCCCCAAGTATCTGAGTCCCCTGAAGGTAGGTAGGGAGTAGGATGGGAACAGAAGCAGTGTTTAGGTAAGAATTAAGCCAGGAAAGGGAAAACCTGGGGATGTTGATGAAAAGTCACCCCTAAGCCTGATGCAGATGAGTTACAGGACAGCCAAAGAGTGAAATGTAATGGGCATCTTTGAAGAACATAACACAAAACGACTGCTTTTATTTGGGGATTGCGCATCTAACCACAGAACTGGAATGAAGGTGGAAAGCTGACCTAAACTGGGCTAGATTCTTGATGCTGTTAAAAAGATTCTTGCTGGTCAGGCTGGGTTTATCTTGAATGGAGGAGGTATATACAGTTGTTTTGGAGCAATCCATCATGTGCCCAGAGAAGCAGTTGTATGAAGTGGAGAAAAAGTGCTATCTGGGTTGCTGATGACTTCCTGTCTCTAGAAAATCCTGGGTGGCCTTTGATTCTCTCTAAATTGATTGTTATTTGCAATAAAAAGAGATCTGACCAACATATAAAGTGCGAGGTACAGTGTTGTAAAGGGCTAGTTTCTTCAAAGCCAAGAATGAGTTCAGTGAGCAAGACTGCATTTCCCTCAACTTGTCAGATGCAGCTCAGGTGCAATCAGGACAAGATGGGATTCTAATTCACAAAGAAGGCTGTTCCTATTCACTTATGATTAAAAGAAAAGCACTTGCTCAATAATCCCCTATCAATAACATACATTTATGTTCTAAGACAATTACATTTATTTAACACATTCAGTATTTCACATTGTACAAATCCTTAGATTCTCTTTATTCACTGGTCCATTTCTACAACAAATACATCCAAAACACTATTTAATAAAATTATTTACAACATTTCCAAATGAGAAGATTCCTTTTGTCCCCACTACTGCTACTCACACAATACTTCCACAGCACAATACATCATGAGACCTAAAAATGCTCACCCTGTACTCTAGGCTGCTTAGGAAATGTGAAAACTAATAACATAATCACATTAGCTCCTCTCAATACATGGCAACATTTTAGAAACCTTGAACTTCATCAACACCAAAAGGGTTCAACAACTCTGCTTTTCTCGTTGCACTTTATGAAACAGGTTGCAGGGACTAGGAAAAGGGCCACATTATTAAAATGACTAGCTGTACAGAAAGTGATTTTAAAAAGTCACAGCTCAAAACTGCTTTTTGTAAAATTCATACACATTTACAAGTATCAAGTCGCTGTCCAGCTTGTTTACTTGGATTTTCTTCGCTTGGATTGCACCGCACTGGTTATGTCTGTGGGGGAAAGGAAGGACATGTTCAGCTGAGGCAACTTTTTATGCTGTGCCTTTTAGGTAGTCCACAAGAACACAGATTAACCTAAGTGGAGCCCTATTGGCTCTGAATCAGTCTAAGGGCCTCAGAGGGGGCACTCAGTGTGAAGAGGGTCTCCAGCTTCTGTGGGAGGAGGGTACGCCCTGTGTACTGGAACCTAGCAACTGGGAAAATGTGATACAGGTGGTGGGAGATGAGGCATATGTACCTGGTTGGAAAAAGTGGCAGGATGGGGACAGCTTCCTTAGCTAGGCAATTAACCCCACAATCTCTATCACCAAATCCCATCACCCAAAGAAATGATGGATAGACTGACAGTGCTTTTGATGAGAAATCAATGAATGATGTGACACGCAAGTGAGTAAATCGTGCCTGAGTGCCAAACAAGCCTCTGGATCCCTTTTGGAGCCAAGCCATTGTTTTGCAGTAATGAATTCATTTTGCCATGCTAGAGCCAAAGTTTCTAAGTAACATGGCCATGACCCTTGGTCAACAAGTGTCTACTGTGGTCTAGCCAGGTATATCATCATGGCTGTGGATACATACAGGCATAGAAGCAATTCAGAGCAAGCCACAGCCTACTCTGTGAGTCCAGGTGAGCCTGAGGACTTCAAGGAAGAGGTGCACAAACTGAGTGATTTACACACAGGGTAATAGTGACTTAATTCCTTTTGTATTATCGTAGTGTCTTACATCAATCAATTCAATTTTATCTCATATTTAAATTATGTTTCTAAAAAGCTTTTCCACACAAGTTTCTTACAGCAGAGTACAATGAATAGTTTGAAATTCTCCAAATGTAAACATTTAAAATCTCATATTGATCTTAAAAATTCACCCTCATTCTTCATGCTGCTACGTAGATATTTTGGTTTTAATATGAAAGTAGTATTTTAAAGTTATTTCATATCAAGGAGAAAAAAATCTTTTCTAACATATTAATGTGTGAAATGAATCAGATTTATCTATTTCGGAAAACTAGGCTGAATTTTTGGATGCTGCATTTTAGATTTAGTGTTCTAAGCAATTTTTCTTCTCTCTTTTGTATCATAATATTTTACGAACTCAGATTCAAAAGGTAGGTGTAAAAAGAAATATTAATTGCTAAGAAGTGAGGCTTTGATGACTTTCCAAGAGGTGACCTATGCAATGTTTTTGGAAATTTCAATATGTCACATATTGAAATTGAATTTTTTTTTTTTTTTTTTTTTTTTGCTGAGAGGTCATGTTGCTTGTGCTATCGGGTAGAATCAGTCTCTCTGGTTTCTCCTTAGTCTTCTGCTAATCAGAGGACAGTTAATCTGACAGAATGCTGATAATAGTGTTCATTTTAATTGCATGCAATTTAGAGTCTCATACAACCAAAATTCCCCTTAATTCTTTTACTTTCAACATTTAAGCTTCATTGTCACAGTAGCAAACTGGTCATTTGCAGTAAAAATATACAGAGTTTTGTCTTGACTGAATATTCATCCTTAGAAAAATATTAATTAGGTCAACTTTGGAAGCTTTTCCTTTGTTGTGATATGAAGGATCAAGTGGTGTGTCTGAGAAACACATATGTGGCTGGGAAAAGAGGTGAACAGTGTGTAGGGAGGGGGGCCTGGGTAAGCAACCTCAGGCTTTCCCTCCCCATCTCCTTCCATCTGTTACTGCTCCAAAGAACCCAAAGATCTGGCAGGCTGCCTCTGCTCCTGAGGATGAATCAATGAGTGGGACCCTGAGTAAACAACTGATTTGTGCTAGAAGCAACAAAAAAAAAAAAGCAATCTTTTAGATACCAGGTGGAGGATGGTATGAGGAAAAAAACATATCGACCTGATTCTGAAGTCTCTTATCACCTTCCCTGGATAAATCTAGCCAATCTGGGTCACAGAACAAATTCATTTTTAATGTGTTTATAAATCTGTCTGAAAAGATGAGTTTTTTGTTTTGTGATTCAATTTTATACTCTCAACAAAATGTTATCATTTTTACTACTCCCCTGAGTACAATAAGAGGATCTAGAGGCAAACCCTTTAAGGTAAGGAATTCTAGGTGACTAATAGTACCTTCAGGGTGTGCATCAGGCCTATTCCTAAAGGTTGCCTAGTTTATCTGACTGAGCATAATCCCAATTCCAAGATCCCCCCCCCCCCTTCAATATTATACTGGCAAAAAAAAAACACCCCAAAACCATCACATATATTGTAAAAAAAAATTGCTTTTTAAACCACCAAGGATTTTACAAATTAATGTAAAGAAAGATATACAAATGGTTCAAAAACTAATAGTGGAGTTACAGCATTCATATATTCATATTTTAGAACTAACTATATGATAAAAAACTGGGTTAATAACAGTCTTTTAGGAAGTTATCCATTTAAATTGGTAATTTGATATGAGCATTTTTTTCAACCTGGTTGTCTCATTTTGACATTAAGCAAACTTGGCCAAATCTACAGTACAAGACTCTATTAAATCTTCTAGCAGGTGGGCTTTGCTTTACTTTCAAGGAATTTTAGAAACTGAACTTGACTTTGCTTACTTCATTGGGCTTTTTACTGTACTACTTCTAGCCAAGATTTCTATTTAATTGCAAAAAAATTCTGAACATTTCCTTTCAAAATTTGCATGTCTGGTTTCTAAATGATGCTACAAGAATGCAGTTTCAGACAGTTATTGTTCAGGGTTTTTCTCCCATAAGATATATCTAATTATGTCTGTTCATTTGCATTTCCACAATAACAACACTTCTGTTTTAAGAATATCTGTACACTTTTTGTTATTATTTATTATTTTTATATATTTTTTTTATTTCAGAGAGGAAAGGAAAGAGAGAGAGACATAGAAACAATCAATGATGAGGAAGAATCATTGATCAGCTGCCTCCTGAACGCCCAACACCAGGGGATTGAGCCCACAACCCAGGCATGTGTCCTGACCGGAATCGAACCATGACCTTCTGGTTCATAGATTGACGCTCAACCACTGAGCCACACCGGGCAGGCCACTCTGTTTTTAGATTGTTGCTTCTCAAGTCACTGGCTGTGGGTACGGTAGGGTTTTCACCCCACTTTGCTGTCAGAGGTATCTCAGGGCCCCACAGGGACACCCACAGCTGCTGATGACTACTAGTTGCTATGAACGTCCCTAATATTAGCCTGTTTTCCTTGGTTTCTAACTTATGCATTGAATTTCATGTTTTTAACTACTGATCCTTTTCCCTGGTTGAAAATATAACACAAAATTATACACAGAAGAGTAAATAAAGAATGATAAGGGAAAAAGAATCATTTCTGTGTTAATGAGGAACTCATCATGCCAGGAGTAAAACTACTCATTTGCATATTTATAAAAAACACTTCTGATCAAGTACAATTTTAAAAAGTTCACTGATTTGAGGGAGCCAATTTCTGTGTTTGTAATTAAAAGTGTGTGTGTGGGAAATCCAACCAACCAAAAACAAAACAACAGATTAGAGCATGACCTATCAACCATGTGGGCCTCCCTGAACTTGCCCAGAAATCATCTATCCCACCTGTTCCAAGCTGGCAGTCTAGTAGGCCTCAACCAACATGATATAAGCAAACTCTGTTCTCACAGCAGAAACATGATTAATGTTACCATTTCCTCAATAATACAAAAGTACCAATACTTCTCATTATAAACTGCTCATAATATTTCTTAACTTTCAAGATTCTTGTGAAAAACACACACTATTTCTGATTTTGTTTCTGCATATATGACCAAAATCTTTTAAGTACAAAAAGGCAAAATGCTTTTTCTCTTCAAAACTTTAAGAAGTGATGCTGCAGGAAGATATTCCAGGTCCCCAGTACTACACATTTCCAAGTTTGAGAACCATAACTTTTAGAAACCAGCTTGATACTTTATGATCACTCCATGGATATGCATTCAAATACAATCATAGGAAAGTTATTTTATGGCTTTGGTTCTTATTTGGATACAACATAGCTGGCCAAATAATATATATATTTATGCTTTAATTTGGATCCAAGAGCTCTAACACTTAAAAATCCAAAGAGCTACAGCACTCATTTCTGATTTAAAAGGTAACTTACCCTAGGACAGTTAAGAACTGATAACCTGAGTGCTGATGTGGAGATCTAGGCACAATTGTGATTCTTGGGGTCTGGCCAGAGCTCTGCTATCCTCTAGGGAGACACTCAGCACCCCTCTGAAGATCACAAAGTCATTTTGGCCTCTCCTAAGCTATTTGCTAAACTTCAAAACATGTATGGGGCAGGTATTCTAACATGACTATCATCACTTTGGAATAATGTCCAGGTTAAGTATACAAGCCTATTCCCCACCCCTTTTCTAAAACTGGTTCCAGCTTTCCATCTCTTCTTGGGATTACACTCAACCAACTGAGTTACACCAGCCAGGGCCATGTTGACACTTTTAGACTTTAATCCTAATGGTAATGAACGGTAATGGTAAATCATTGAAGGGGTTTAAGCTAGGATAGCAATAAAGATGGAAAAAGTGGATGAATTTGGGCCACCTAACATAAAATCAGCAGCTTTCTGTGATGGATGTGAGTGAGGGCGAGAGGTGCCAAGGAGGACTTGCCTAATAATAGATGGTGGTCCCATTCACTGAGGTGGGGAACAACGGCAGAGTACCACCTGACACTGGGGTGAAAATCACAAGTCTGTTTTCAGACATGTTGAATGTGAGGTCCTGTTAAGGATATACATGCAGTTATCTAAAATCTCTAGAGGTCTGTACTAGAAATCAATACATGAGTATATGAAAGGTTCTAACTGAAGGGAAGCATGAATAAGTTAGGGAGAAAATACAAGTTGAAGAAAAAAGACAACTTAGGATTGAAGTTTGAGGAAGGCCAACACATAATGTCTGGGTACAGAGACTAAGAAGAAGCAGTCAGCATAGTCAGAAAACTAATGAGAGTTCTGGGTCATAAAAGCCAAGGGCAGAGTTAATTAAAAAAGGAGATAATAGTTAACAGAGAAAACTGGTAGTGTAATGGTCTTGAGAAGATCTGAGAAGGTGGGATCAAAGGCACAAGTGGAGGCATTGGCCTTCAACTTGAGGAGGGACAACTACTCTATTATAGTAGGAGCAAAGGAGGACATTGGTAGATTTATGTCTTGGTAGTGAGAGTAGAGGGATTCTATTTTCTCTGGGAAGAGGTGAGAGTCTCTGCTGAGAAGGGAGGAGAAAGTAAGGGTTGTAGGTTTAAAAACAGTAGGGAGGGGGAAAAGAGAGTTGATTACAGAAACATAGAAAGATGGCTGGGCCATGTTATTGAGGGCATATCTGAAGTGGTTGGTGATAATCAATCAATCTGCCTGTTATGTTCTTTTCTAACAGTGCTTGCTGTTCTTGTGTACGTATACAAAAAACACATAGTTAAATGAACTAACAAATAAAGGACCAAAGAGAAGACAAAGTAACTTGACAAGTTTGAGGAATAGATGCAAAGATGAAGGACAAAGTCCTCTGCTGCTGTGATAAGAATCCCATTCTTCTATTTGACCTACAAATAGTACCCACACCCCACTGCTAACCTTTAGTAGAGCTGGAGGCTGAAGCAGGCCGAGAGGATCGCTTCCGATGTCCGTTTTCCACACTTTCAGAAGCCACAGTTGGTTCTTCAGTTCGGGAATTTCTCCGACTTGGGGTTTTGGACTTTTCAATTATCTCTTTGGGATCACTGCTGACAGACGGAAGCACAAAGTTTCCAAGGAGGTGAGGGAATCAAGTCACACAAAAACGGGCTCTTCAGATAAGAGTTTCATTCATAAGGCAGGAGAACTATATAGTCATTCTGGAGAGAACCCTGAGACAATGAGCACAATTCCTTCTATAATTACAATTTAAAAGCGAGTCTAACTTGTTACATTAGTAAAAATAAGGATTAAAGCATAATACTGGTGAAATTGTGGAAAACAGGTAAAAGACATTGGAATGTCACACAATCACCCAACTTCCTCACCCATTTTCCTAAGATAATATTATTCCCCTTCAAAAGTTAATAGTACCTAAAATCTAGAAATTACTAACATATGCTGGCATTTACCATGAACCTGGTGTAGTTAGACAGTAACTTATTACAAGTCATATTACAGAAGAATATACATGGGAATATATTCACAATACACTGATGGGTATATTGATTGTCCCTATTTAAATCCCTTTTAGTATGTGAAGATTTTAACACTACGGTGTCGGGTGAATTTCCCGCCAAAATATAAGATGGCGCGGGCAATTATTTAGGTTTCCCGCGCAAAATCAGAGTTAGTTTAAAATGCCTATATCTTTTGAAGTATGGGTTCGATTGAAATGAAATTTTCGGTTTCTTGTGTAAAAAATGAAAATTTATTCAATCACAGACATTTTTTTATCTATTCAGTACATAAATAATTCGATATATATCAACTAAATACGAAAAACCCAAAAAATACTTATTACCTAAAAATATACACATATTTTTAAAGGTTAAAATAAAATTTTCATAATAAATCAAAACAAATAGAAATTAATAGTTTTTTAGCATATGATATTTTTCAAAACACGCCCCTTTATGTAGAGGTATATTGCAAAATTTGCACATGTAGCGTGTCTCACTGCGCAATTTATGAACGGAACATACGCGACACCTTCTCAAAATGTTTTTCTTTTTTCCACTTCCGACAATTGCCTGTAACGTATGCTTTCTCATGTCCATCGATAGCCTGCATGGTGGATCAGATGTAGGTGGTTTAGCCCGCATTCCAGAAGTAGACGGTACTGGTTGAAGGTCTGGAACAATGTCCATGTCCTCTGGAATATCATCCGTCAACCAGTGGATAGCTGTTTGTTTCAAAAACATTTTAAAACCCATTTTTCTTTGCCTCACTGATTTGTAAACTGCATAAGAATTAAATAATGCGCAATTTATCATATACATTGCCAACCTTTTTGTCCATTTGACCATCCTCCGAAATATCGAATAATATGAAAGGTATTGGTCGGCCTGGTCAACACCTTTCATATGTTTATTGTAGTCAATGAGTGCATTCGGTTTGACAATTTTCTTTTTTGATGTTCTGTCAATATTCTGACTTTCTTCCATCTCCGCAGAATGAATCGAAGAAATCAGGTATACAGGCTTTTTTGATTGCCACACTTGTAACAATATATCATTTTTCCTTATAAATTTTGTTTCACCTTTTTTCAAAGAAATTGTTTGAAAATCTTTAGGTATACCTCGATTTTTCCGGATTGTTCCACATATTCTGAATTTGTTTTTCATAAGTGCTTCACAATTTGCGACGCTATTATAATAATTGTCCATATATATATGGTACCACGAATCAGTGTATGGAGACACTACTGTTTGTATCGTTTCCAATAATCGCTTTCCTTCGCCGCAATAAATTTCCATGTTACAGATATATCCTGTATCACTTTCGCACAACAAACGAACCAATATTCCATATTTAACGATCTTGCCAGCATTATATACCCTAAAGAATAATCTTCCCCTCCAAGGTACGATCCCTTCATCTAGTGATAATTGCTGATGAGGTTTGTAAATATTTATAAATTTAGGCACAAAATAATCTAGTACTGGTCTCACTTTGCAAAGTCTATCTGATTCATTTACGATATCCGAATTATTATTGAAGTGCCAAGCTTTCCATATCTGTCGGAACCTGTCTCTCGTCATCGTTTTACCAAAATATGGCGTCTCCGTCCATGGCTCCGTGGTCCAATAGTCATCTCTTCTATCTTTGCGCACCTGTCCCATGAGAACAATTAACCCTAAAAACTTCTTCATCTCTTGAGGGGTTATATCTTTCCACTTTAGGCTTTTTTTTGAAAGTTTGAAATTATTCCTATTTTGATTATAATACCTGTTTGACTCCTCTACAAGAAATTCAAAAAAATCATCTCCGATAAATAATTTCACGGCATCTTCTATATTATTTATAACAGCATCTGTGTTTAATCCTTGATGCCCTAAAAAATCTTCTAAGACCGGTGGATTATCAACATGCGACCATTCTTCTCTCCCGCCTTCTATATCTGACTCTGAGTCAGAGCTGGAGCTCGAAATTCTTCGTCGCCTCAATGTCCTGGGACGCACCATTACTTCATCATCACTAGAATCTTCATCACTTGTACTCGCATTTTCAAGATCGCTATCACAAGAATAATTGGACAACTTGTCTGCACAAAACTCATCATCACTATAGTCTGAATGCTGCGACACTCTAGGTTAAAGCAAATAAAAATAATACTAACTGAAAATAGCGGTACTCCGATAGATATCTGATATAAAAAAATAATTATTATGCGAACACTTTGCGGAACGATTTTATTTTATTTGGTTAAAAAATTCTATATGAATGTCTTTATCACAATATATTTAAATATTTAAACACGTAATAATATTCACAAAACTCAAAACTAAAGACGTCCGGACACAAGAAGTATTTCTCAATAACTATTCTCTTTGCATGGTGAGATATCCAGGGATATTGGTTATAAAATGAGAAAACAATACATTGGTACCCTAACGGTATTGTACTCGACCAGCGCCATAAAGTGTTCTCTACTTACAAGGGATTTTTATGATACCTATTACCCCAATGGGTATGAAACGGTTCGCATACGCAGGTAGGTATCTTTGTGAACGGCAAACAAACAAATATTTGGTAATACGCAGTTACAATCGGCCCGAGTTTACACGTTTCCCGCACTCCACCGCAAATCTATATGAACCGAGTTAAGACGGCTCCCGCGGAGTACGCGCAATTCACGCGAGCCGACTTAACTCGTTTCCCGCAATCCAAGTGTTAAATTGGTAATATCCAGTATTATTGAGTGTATAGGGACAGAAACTCCTGATGGAGTGTAAACTGTCTACTGCAATGGTTCTCAATAGGCGGTAGTTTTGCCTCCTTGGGGACATTTAGCAATGTCAGGAGACATTTTTTTATTGTCATTTTGGGGTGGGCGGGAGGTGGATGCTATTAACAACTTTAAGTGGCACCTACTAGGTTGCCACTAAACATCCTATAATGCATAAGTCAGCCCCGACTCCCAATAATTATCTGATCTAAACTGTCAGTAATGCTGAGGCTGAAAAACCCTAGTGTAATACTCTGGCTCAGCAATTCCATTTCTAGATGCCTAAGGAAACAAATCTCTTTACAGAGCTCTAATTCCACACCAGGTTGTCAAAGCATTTTATTCATATCAATGAAAACAGAGGACATAAATGCTTAATAACAGATCAGTTAATTAAATCATGGTACATTATATGCAGTCATGAAAAATTATGTTGTAAAGGTTAATGATAAAAATTGTTCATTGAGACTTCTGGTCAAGATGATGGCGTAGGTAAATGTGGTACTGGAATCCTCCCAGATACAACCAAATTGCAGAACAACCATCATTCAGAACTGCCTTAAATTTAGATGAATGTAAGTCCACAATGAAGAATTTAAAGAAGCCACATCGAGCCCTATCCAGTTTGGCTCAGTGGCTAGAGCATCAACCTGTGGACTGATGGGTCCCGGGTCTGATTCTGGTCAAGGGCACATGTCTGGGTTGTGGGTTCGATCTCCAGTTGGGGGCATGCAGGAGGCAGCTGATCAATGATTCTCTCTCACCATTCATGCTTCTATCTCTCTCTCCCTCTCTCTCCCTCTCTAAAATCAATAAAAAAAATAAAAAATAAAGAAACCACATCAAGACTGAGCTGATAGGCAGGCACCATAGCTGAGACTCCATCAACCTGGCTTACACTGTCCACCCCTCCCTGGTGATTCCCCAAGGTTTTGCCCCACACAACCTGGCCTATCCAAGCCGCTTTCTGTAGCTTTTTAAAAAAATATTAAAAAAAAAAAGAAAACAAGGATAAAAAAATCTATCTAATTATATAAAACCCTAATATGCAAATAGACTGAATGGCGGAACAATCGAACAACTGGTCGCTATGACGTGCGCTGACCACCAGGGGGTGCGTGCGGAACATGGTGAGTGTCTGCAGCAAGTGACAGGGCATGGAACATGGTGGGCGTCGGCTGTGGCAAGGTGGTGGAGCAGGTGAGTGGGGCTGCCAGACCAAGGTGGGGTGCCGGTCACTGTCATTGGGGTGAGCCTCTGGTGGTTACTGAAAATTCTTTGCTCCTGTGCGCCACAGTCCTGCCCAGCGCTCACATCTGCTGCTGGCACCAGCCCCGCCTGCATCTGCTGCTGGAGCCTAAGCTGCTGCTTGCACCCGCTGCCAGCACCTGGCGTGGGCTCGGATCGCTCCATAGGGCTTCTCCACCTCCCCCTGCTCCTGAGGGGCGATCAGGGCAGCAGCCGCTGCTCGCACCCACTGATGGCACTGGCCCCACTTGCACCTGCTGCTGGCGCCAGCCCCAATCGCTCCATGCCGTCAGCGGGTGCAAGCAGGCGGTGCTATCAGCACGTGGGAGCGGCGGTGAGAGTGGGAGCAGGGCTGCCAGCAGACAGGGGACCAGGGGCCGAGGCAGGAGGGGTGGGGCGGGGGGCATGGAGGATGGGCCGAGACCCGCCCCTGTGCCCACTGCAGCCTCGCGGCCCACAATTCCTTTCAAGGTACACGAATTCATGCACTAGGCCCCTAGTATGAGTAATAAAATGGCAATAAATGAGATGGGAGGGAGGTTGGAGGGATGGTGAAAAAGGTGAAGGGATTTAGAATACTAATTGGTAGTTACAGAATAGTCATGGGGATACAGAGTATGAAAGAAAACATATATGCATATATGCATAGCCCATAGACACAATGTGGTGAAAGCTGGGGCAGGGGATAGGCAGAAGGGGGGCAAGTGGGGGAAAATGGAGGACATCTGTAATAGTGTCAACAATAAAAAAAAAACTGTTCATGGTATCATAATGAGGAAAAATGCTACCAACATTATGTATAGTATAATCCCATTTTCATGATAATATATATTGAGTATATACATAACTGCATATGAATAGATGTGTGTGAGATATACGTGTGTGTGTGTGTGTGTGTGTGTGTGTGTGTGTGTGTACAATGAATAGCATTTATATAGGGTGTCCCAAAAAATGTTTACACACACTTTGAATAATTATAAAGCCTGGGTTTATTTGTGTTTGTTGTTGTTGTTAATCCTCACCCGAGGATATTTTTCCATTGATTTTTAGGGAGAGTGGAGAGAGAGGGAAAGACAGAGAGAAACACCAATGTGAAAGAAGCACATCGATTGGTTGCCTCCTGCATGAGCCCTGACCAGGGCCAGGGCCTGGGGAGCCTTCAACCAAGGTACATGCCCTCCACCAGAATCAAACCCAGGACCCTTTGTCTGCAGGCCGATGCTCTATCCACTGAGCCAAACCAGCTAGAGCTATAAAGGCAGTGTTTATTAAAATACATATCATTTTTATTAAAATTGAGTTATCAGCTGTTAAAGTGTGTATACATTTTTGAAGACACCTGTATATAAACACTATACACAGTGAATATTGTTGAATCACAGGAATACTGGTTTACTGGTAATTTTCTTCTTTGTAATTTTCTGATCTGTTCACTCTTGCCAGCGGACCCTTTGCTAGTGGCACTATGCCTGGGAATTTAGCCACCCTGTTCATTATCTTAGTTTTATATGTAATGACTGCCCCAGAAACCAAGCTAAGTCAAGGAGAGGTGAGGCTGAAGCTGGGGTGGAATTACAAGTCAGAGAGATTTACACATCCTTTTAGAAGCGGTGAAGACGGCTTTCTGGCTGGGAGCCCAGAAAATGGTCATAGCCTCCAAGGAAGAAAGATTTCTAATGGAAGTGCCTCTTTCTCTGTCAAAACAAAAGCCACAGCAATACTGTCCTGGTGTTTATATGATGAATGTTCAGGTAGCTCTAGAAACAAATACCCAAAGGGTGTTTTTTGGTCTGATTATCTTCTTTCTCTAGTCACATAGTTGGTGTATGCTTGAGAAATGTAAATGAATTCAATTATTAGCCCAATACAAAAACAAAAAGCCTTGACAGGCACAGTACAAATAGCAATTTTAGAGCCAGAATAACAGGGGTCAAGTCTTACTATGCATTTATTGGACATGATTTGTAATTCTCTCTAAGCTTCAGATTCTTGATCTATAAATCTCATTCACAATACGTTAGTGAAATGTGAGGGCTCTGGAGTCAGGATGCCTGGGTTTGAATCTCAGCTTCACCATTTATTAAATCTGTTATCTTGAGTAAATTAGCTAACCTCTCTGATCTATACATTCCTTATCTGTAAAAGAGAATTTACTTTCCCAATAGATACTGTGAAAATCAAATGAGGTAATACATCTAGGAAGCTTGTAGTTCAGTGCATGGCATGGAATAGCATTCAAACAAATACTGGCTATTACTACCACTTCCCAGGGTCAATATGAGGATTAAATGACAGAATGATTGTGAATGTGTTTTACAAACTAAGTTGATGTACAAATATGAGAAATTGTTTAAAATGTTATCTAGTGCAATCCTACACTGAAAAGGAATGGCTTTTTGAAAACAACAATACTCCTCTCCATGGGGCTAATGAGGTAGAAGCCACAGTTGTATTTCATTTTGTTAGGTTATGTGAGACAGCATAGATAACAACAAAAAAGGATGGGTTTTTGGGGTCAGACCACGCCGGGTTTTTCTCTTCTGCTTTGAGGATCAAACAGCTATACTTCAGAAGGTGTTGTAAGGATTATTATTAATGACTATGATAGCAACAGCTCCTATATACTGGATATTTACTATTTACTCACTATGCTGAGTGCAGAACATATTATCTCATTTAGTTTTCAAAACAATCAAGAAAGATAGAAATTTAGCCACCAAGTTTTATTTAAAAAAATGTCATCTCTGAAAGGTTAGGACTCATGACAGCTCCCTACTTTAGAAGGGGTTTCAAGGCTAAGAAAGCAGATACCCTTCAAAGAGGCTTATGCCATATTGATGCTAAGTCTGCAGAAATGATCATCTTACCTTTGTCCAGAGACTATGGCAGCATTTGCCTCAAGTTCTGTAAAAAATACAAAGGACAGAAATGAGATGTGGAAGTGTATGGTATATATGTCCACAGGGAGAAGCTAGGTGTCCACAAGATTCTGAATGCCCTATTTAGGCTAACATGTCTCTGTGCCCAGCAGTATCCTCACCCTACAGGATATAGAGACAGAGCTGGCACAGACACAATTCGGTTGTCTGGGGCGTAAGACACATACTTGGTCTATTTTTATTTTTACTCCACACTGTGAAATAATCCTGTTTGGATCAATAGAACTAAATTCACACTGCCTGGTTCATATTCCACCCAGGTATAATTGGTTAGTAAAATAAGCCTCTTTCTCTCATGTAGAAAAGATTTGTTTTCATTCTTAAAATATTTCCACTCTTTTGACACTTTTTAAAAAAAGACAGTAATCTTTCAATATGTCTTAAAATCTATTAAGAATGCATTCTCCTTCAAAGGACTTCCTCATGGAATTTTAGAGGGCAGACAGCTTTGCTTTGAGATATTGCCTATAGACCCCATTATGTTCCTGTTCTTCAACCTCCCAGCAATGCCCTCTCCAAGAAAGAAAAATCTCAGTAATTTGTCTATCAGCGTTTTGCTTAAATAAGCATCCTATGGGTTTACCAGGCATTTCTTTCTCAGCTCCAGCAGAAAAAACATCTTTTTCCTGCATTATATGCCTTTAGGTAGTTCCATCTTTTCTAAAGACTTCCCGATGCATCAGATAGCAGTGATCTCTCCTGACTCTGGTCTCCTACAGTCCTGTCCCTACTTTTAGATAATTCAGCAACTCATACTCAGTGTACATGTCTAACATACCCGATTGCTTACATGGTAATCTAAAGGTAATGAAGCCTAGAGTGCCTAGGTTAAAATCGTGACTTCATTGCTTATTAGCCATGGGACCCTAAACAAATTACTTGACCTCTCTGTGCTCAATGCCTCATCTGAAACCACTTTAACCCACTTCAAAGAAGATTAAATGAAATATCACATAAAAATTTTAGTACAGCACCTGGTGCTTAGTAAATAATTTAGTATTAGCTATTATTATTTTTAAGTAATTTATTTACAAAATTTTAAATTTGTCTTTATTGTTGAAAGTATTACAGATGTTCTCCTCCCCGCATTGACCCCCTCCACCCTACTCCTACCCCCTAGTATTAGTTATTATTATTGTTGCTATGATGCTCATGTTGATGCAGCTTCATGCAAGGGGGCTGGATTACTCTGCCTTTAATGCAAGATGCTGGCAGAAGAGAATCTTTGCTTCTTATTTGCTCCTAAGCTCCCCATATCTGACCCATATAACATGGAAGCCCCTCCCTAAGAAACAGATGCCAACTCATTGAGTCTCTGCTGCCTTGCTGGCTCTGCTGGAGCAAAGAAACTTAGGTAATGTGCTCAAAAATGAAAATGGCTTTGTCAAAAGAGGGTGATTACAAAAAAATCTTGATTAGCTTGCTCTTTTGGAACAAAATTCAATACTATCACAGTTAATTCATGTAAATCGGGATCAAAGAGGGTTTGGTGAAGGCAATTAGTGGCTTTGTGGGTATTTTAAGGAGATTCATCTAAGTCAAACTCTGAAAAGGAACAGGATTCTTGGGCCAGTTATTTTGAGGAGGACCTATGATACGGTAAAGCCCATTTTCTGGAGTAAAAATTTTGGGACAGGAAACAGAATTCCCTTCCCTTTTTTAGTTGCTCCTTTTCTCACCAAAAATGAGGTTTACCATCATAACCCTTTATCTAAATAATATGTTCCATTCCCACAAATGTCAGCTATCATGTGGCCAGACGGTAGCTAAGGAAGAGTCTGGGTGGTTAAAATGCTTTTGTTCATTTGTTCAGAGGCCTGATTTTTCTGAGAGTGTGCAGTAGAAAGTCCTGTCACACAGGACAGAACACCCTGAGAAGCAGGTTTAGAACATAATCAATCACAAGTTATACCTCACTTTCACTGGCTTACACACAAAATTAAACATGATTGTGTTTCCTGCTTACAAATGTTGTCAAGTGTATCAACTGTGCTGTAAGTGAGATTCTAACCTACTTGTGGAAAGCAATCATACGTCTTTTTGTTTTTTTCTGGTACCCCTAGAATGACCTACAGTGACAATGATGTGGGCAAGACTAAACTACAACATATCTGTTATTTATCTGTTTGGCAGTCTAATCTATGAAGGCAGTGCTATTATTGCCATCAAGATCTGCATGCATTCAGAGCTGACCCAGCATCCCACAGCAATTATTTGTCAGATTACCATCGACTTCACCTTCCAAAAACACCATCCTTAGTGCTATTTACAGTATCTTGATCATGAGAAGAAACTTAATGCCATCCAGAGATGACTGAAATGACTCTGTTTCCCTGAAAGAATTGCTACCTCACTGTAGCAGAGTTTCTCAAAACAAGCCTCCACTCCTGTCACGATAATGCAATTACTATCTTAGTGCAGTAACGTCTGTCACCTCAGTAAGCACCATATTCTAGCCAGTCAGCTGCCAGCTATGAATGTCAGGGTTATGGAACAGGGTGAACTCTGCAATGGAAACCACCCATGGCTGGGCGACAGACAGACAATGGGCACTGAGATGCTCTTCTTGAGTTCCCTGGCTGACACCAGGAATGTGTAAGAGAGTAAGCTGGTTGGGGGGAAAATAACCTCAAATAGTACTTCACAAGCTCTGCTACTAACCAAAGACTGCTCTGAAGCAAACTGATTAAGATAGTTTCAGCCACTTCCTGGCACATTCAGGACAGCAATAGTTCCTTCACTTGTAACCCATCCCACTCTGAGAGTTTTTTCCAAAGTGCACCTTACCTGGTCTGGCAACAGACCCCTGCAGTGCTGTGGCTGGAGTTTCCTTAGGGACTAAATTCTGTGAAGGGGCTAAGGCAAGAAAAAAAAAATACATAGGTCTTTTATTTTATTTCCTAAACAAAACAGAAAGCATTGATTGAATCAAGGTCTAAGCAACTGCTGAAATATATATACTCTTAGAACACAGTACTTGAAGTTGACTTTGAAATTATATTTCAAAATTTACTTAAAAAATCAACTACTACAACACTGAGTAATAAAGACTAACACTAGGGATACTTGTTTTTCCTTTGTGTGTACAAAGATCAAGGAAGGAGGTGGCTATGCGAACAATAGCACTCATAATTTTTGCTTCTTGGGGTTAAGTTCTGTCCGGTGTTTTAAAAACCCAAAAGTATACCTTAGTAGGCAAACCAAACCACTTTCAGAGGAACAATGAATTACACCATTCACCCTACCATTTAAAAAATTCTGTCTCATTCCTCTAAAGACTATACTCCTTGAGATTTGAAATGAACCATATAATTTATTTTGTACTTTTCTACAGCACCTGGCAAGAGCAATGGATAGAAAACAGGTATTCAATTCATACTTAAAAAATCAATTTGATATGTTATTTACTTATCTGGCAGGTACCAAGCACTTACTAGGGGCAAGGCACTGTGCCAAGCACCCTTAGAGACCAAATTACATCCTTTCTGCCCATCAGGAATTCAATCTAGTATTAAATATAAGATATACATATGTGGCACACTGGAATGCACTATGTTATATGGATTCATATAAAGTGCTATGGGAGTCCAAAGCATGGGAGATCAATTCTAAACTGAGAAATCTTAAGGTACACTAAAGGAAGAAACATAAGAATTAGGTATTTGAAGGACAGAGAGAATGTAGGCCCTTGAAGAGGAGTGGAATAGAATACACAATATACTCTAGAATGGAAACTTCTTGGATCATACAGTAAAGATTAAAGGGCACAGATATGCCACAGTCACTCAAGAGTATGTCCTCCCATCCTGATACTTCAGTCTAACATCCTAGATAAACTGCAGTAAGTTTTACCTGCCTATGGAAATTATGAATTTTGTAGATTTCTCTCCCCACCCTGGTAAAAAAAATGCACCTTAATGCATTTGTATTAAGAATTTTTGTATGCTTATTTGATAAAGTTTAAAATTATAACTTCTACTTTTAACTCCAGTATTGCTTTCTCACATTTTCAAGGTGAAAGCACAGCAGCCCTTGAAAAAAAATGGAAACAATCTTAACTAAAATTAAGAACTTCCCAATTGCTGGTTCATCTTCCAAGGCTTACACATTTCTCTAGGATTATATATGATCCAGATATAATCACCTCATCATTATTTTCTTGGTACCAGAGGGAAAAGTTCCCTGGAAGGAAGTAGAATGGAAACATTTAATAGCAGAGACTATATTTAAGTAATATGAGGTTGCTTTTTAATCCTTAGGGCTCACCTACCTCAGTAGAACTAGAACCAGAACCCTACAGCGCTGAGCCCTGTGAAGTCTCTGTCTCCTGCCAGGGCAGTGAACTCCTTAAAGGCCGTTCTCCCTCTCTGTATCTTGAGCATTGAAGTGAAAAGGCAGAGAAGGGGAATTAACCTTTCCAGAGCTCTATGAGGCAGTGTGCTGGCCCCTTTGTGCTAGCTAGGCTCACTGGATCTTTGTATAAACTCTGTGAGGCAAGAATTACAATCTCCATTTTACAGGTGAAGCACATGGGCTTACAAGAAGTTAAGGAATTTATCCAACTCTGATTGGTAACCAGTAGAGCTAGAATTTGAACTCTAATCTTACCCTGAAGCTTGTGTTCTTTCTGCCCCTTCTCCTGGGTGCTTACCACGCAGGGGTAGGCACTCGAAGCATTTTGGCTGCATAAACAAGATAGGCACTATTAACTGGCCTAGGATATAGCAAAGGTCCTTCCTAGCTTCTGTACCACTTAAGATTCACAAAAGGAAGAACATGTGTGTGTGTGTGAGGGGGACGAGTGCAAAGGGAAGAGGGGTAAGTATTAGGAAACTATGCTTCCATTGTTAGGCCACTTTAATACAGGAAACAATCTGGACTAGATACACATAAACGGAATAGACTAATTTATAGAGACTGCATAAAAAAGAAACACAACAATTTTATTATCATTTACTAAATTATTACTATATTCTAGTTTTGTGCTAAGCAGGTTATATGCATCATCTCATTGAATGCTTACAACTATTATTGTCCCCATATTACAAAGAAGGAAACTGAAGTTTGGAGTGGTCAAGGAACTTGCCTAAAAGCACACATATCTGGTAAATGCTGGTGCTGTGATACCAACCCAAGCCTGTCTCTTAAGCACTTTGTTTTGCCCATGCCTATTATAATGAAACCTGATTTTCTGGAGCAGCAGTTTGGATGGAATAGTCTCTGGGACAGAGTCGAGTGAGGAAGGGGCTAGGAGAACCCTGCTCTGAAACTGTTGAGAGCAGTTTCACCATGGTAAGGAGAACCTGCAGAAACTGCTGTTTACATTTCAGGGTCAATGTCAAACTGGAGGCTAACAATATACACTTTAAACAAATGCTGAACTACTCTGAGCTTCAATCTACTCACCCATAGAATGGGGTTAGGGCTACCTAACATAGTTTGGTATGAAGATGATGTGACATATGTAGAAGTTTCCCTGTAAAATGGAAAACTATATAAATGAAAGGCATATCATTATTTCAGGACCGCGTTAATCAATGTAAGCTTAACATGGAATTTAAAAAATATATTTCCCCGATGTACTCCAATAAATGAAACACCACTATTGCCACTTAGCCTATTCTTCTTCCTCCAAGTAGAAAAAGAACCATGCTTTCTCTTGTGGGATAGGTCATCAACAAACGGACCGGAGATGATGCCAGGCCCGAGTACATACCTATGCTGGGAAGCAGCTCTGGATGGGATCCCACCTTCTCCTCCACTAGGCCACCTGCAAGTGGCTCAGATGCTATGCCAACATGATTGTTTTTTGTAGCTGGTGCCGCAGAGATGAGCTCAGAGGGTACGAGAGTGGTTACAATTGAGCGTACGCTGGTGGGGAGGGTACTGCCAGGTAAGCTGGGTCCTGCTGAGGTGGAGCCCGAGCCCATGGGGCTAGAGGTCACTTTTAGCAGAGTGGGTGCTGGGGGCGTTGGGGTTTTACTGTCCAGTTCTGTGGGTAACTGTTCTGTTCCCACAAGCCCTGGAGCTGTGGTCTCAACCCCGTGGCCTTCAGTCTCTCCATCTGCACCATATTGCTCTTCCCCTTTATCAAGAGAGCCTGTAACTTTCTTACATGCCTTGGTTAGCAAAATCTGGCCGATTTTGTCCACTTTTCCTTTGCCCTTACTAGATGAAACTGGGCTTCGCCGGTTGACAGAGGAGCCTGGACTATTGGTCAAAAGGGGAGAAACCATTGTAGTTGACTGTGAAGAGGGCAGAGTGCTTTGATCTGCTGAGGTGCTCACCTGAGGACTAGCCTCATCTGCATTCAATTCTTTCACTTGCTGGACAGGGGGATGAGGTGGGACAAATGGAGAAGTTGTACAAGGCGGGGAAGGAAGCTGAACAGGGGTGGCTCGTGAGTTAAGGACCAAGGGTCGACTTGTATGTATGCTCGGAGCAGGACTACTGGAGGGAGCATTAGGCGGTACAGGAGCAGAAGAAAATTTTATGTTCTGAGGTATGTGTAATGAGCCAACAACTGCAACGGAGGGAGGCATCAAGCCAGAGTTGGTTGTCAGTGGGGCTGCAGGAATTGTGCTTGGCTGTGATCCTTTCATAACCTGAATTATTGAAGATGAATTGATAAAGACAGGTGTAATGAACTGAGGCCGGGCATTAGACTGAGCAGCTGACTGTCCCTCAGAAACCATAACCTTGCTACCCACATTGGGCATTGTGACGACAGTTGACATTAGTGCAGATTGCAGATGAGTTGGCAGAGCTGCTGATGTGTTAGCTGAAGTTGTGATGGGATTGGAAGTTACAAAAACAGTTATCTGATTTGGGGGCAAAGGAGTGGAAATGGAGGAAGAGCTGACAGGTCTTGGGATTACTGGAGGGATGCTTGGTGCAACGTTAGAACTGACCTCACTCAATTCTGTATGAACAAGGGTTGAACACGGCTCATGACTATGAGGTAAATTTAGGGAATTTGAGGGTTCTTTAGAAGACGGATCCTGCAGTGTGGGAATGACAGATGCTTTTTTCAGATCCTCCCCAGAAACTACTGGAGGTGTTACTTCTACATCTGTAAGCCCAGGGGGTTTTATGGTCACGTTAGGAGCTCCAGAGTTGTCAAGAAGTTGACTTAATGACGTTGGTGCTTCCCTCATAGCAGGTGACACCAAATTTTTGTTCTCTTCGACGCTGGGAAGTTTGTTAGGATCCAAAGGTTGTCCATCTTTTTTGGATTGATCTTCAGGGACAACCATTTTAACTTCTTGGGCAGGTATTGCTTTTAGCTCAACGTTTACCTGCTCCTTCCTACCCTGGGAATTCTGGCAATCACTGTCCTGAGGCATATTCAAGCTCTCCTTGTTATCCTCGAGCGTGCCCCCCACGGCAGCCACAGGCATGGCAGAATTCTGAGGATTCAGCCCATTGTTGTTAGGAAAGCTCCCAGGTACAGGGGGGTTGGTCAACGGAGTGGGACTGACCAATACATTTCTTGGCAACTCCACGTTCTGTAACAGGGCTGCATTTGTCTGAGAGGCCAGAGTAAGTTTAGGGGCTTTTGAATTTTGTCTCCCAGGACTTGGAGTGGTTTTCCTACTGGACCCAGGACTAGACCTGCGACTGTTGCTTGGGCTTGCCCGTTTTGTTGCTCCAGAATTAGACTGCTTTCCAGAATTCACCACCACAGAATCTAATTTGTGAGTCTGTGGGGCAGCAAAGTTGGAAGGATTATTCATGGTAAGATTTGAAGGTGCTTGCCCGATGGCCTTCAAAGTTGTTGGATTTAGGCCCTGTTGATCAAAGCCCCTGTTTAGATTTGGCCTAGGAGGTAAAGGAATATTAATCTGTGGGGGAAACAGTCCTGCTATAGAGGCATTGAGTCTTTCTGGTGATAGACTGATCTCTGAAGGTTCTGTGCTGGGAGGGCGGTTGTTGGGTGTCTGAGGATAATAAGGCCTGGGGCTGGCTCTGTTTGGTGTTTTAGGCCTAGATGTTTGTGTTGGAGCAGCCACATTTGGAAAGTGGTGGCCATGAGAGCTGGGCAGGGAATTTATAGGGGGTTGCTGGGGAGTTGCACCTTGAGTTGCTGGAAGGGGTGATGGTCCAGGTTTGGGCACTGTCATCATTAACTGATTCTGGGAAACTACTAAATGTGAAGGCATGTTATTTGGGCCTCCTGAGACAGATGGTATTTCACTGCTACTCGCTTCAGGAAGTGAGGACATCTCTCCCAGTGGTGAGCTGGAAGGATTCTGTGGGTTTTCCTGATACACTATTTTCCTTGAATTGCTTCCCAAAGGAGTATTCACAGGCATTGGCATTCTTTGTTTATCAGGTGACGGTGGCACTTGCAAACTGACCATGACAGGCATACTGCCACTCTGTTGCATGGGCATTCTCTGGGAATCTGGGTTCAGGGGACCTCTTGGGGGATGGACATTTTGGGAGACTGGAAGCCTAACTGATTTGGGGTCCTGCTGCATCATAAGCATCATCATCATTTGTTGCTGCTGTTGCTGTTGCTGCTGCTGCTGCTGCTGCTGCTGAGACTGTGGCTGACTGGGAGGTGGTGGTTGCTGCTGCTGTGGTGGTGGCAGTTGTGGCTGTGGCTGCTGCTGTGGTGGCTGTGGTGGGGGTGCCACATGCTGCATGAGCTGAGGAGGCATCTGCTGAAGTGGCCTCTGTTCAACTGGTTGAGAAGGATAACCTAAAACAAGCCCCCAAAATCAGGGAAGTTAGATTTTTAGCAAGAAAAGCTTTGCTACCTTCAGAGTATCGCCAAGCAATACTCATTTAGGCAACACAGACTGTGCACAAACAGCTCAGGCATGCCCGTTCCCAGGGGGGATGGGGAAGGCCCCCATTATTTGACATAAGCAAAGGGCACACTGCTTAAGGAAGCAAAAAGCATAGCATCAACTTGAGTTCCTCAGTCTTTAGGGTCTCAATGAGGCATTACTATTAAGACTCTGATAGACAATCTGTGCCATGCACTGCAAGTGGCCGATTTTATACATTTAGATGAAACGAGAAAACATTTAGATGAAACGAGAAAAACTCCATCAACAGCAAGAAGCTGACCACCCAGCATTGGGGTCTCATGCAGGCATAAATATTTCACTTTATTTGTGAATGAAGTAAAGCAATTAGGATTCACTTTTTCAGTTTAATTAATTTTCTGTTCAGATTAATTTTTTTAAGACTTGGTTTTGTTGAAAACACCAGCATCGAAGAGAGCCTTTTTTTTGTTTGTTTTGGAACGCTTCACGAATTTGTGTGTCCTCCTTGCGCAGGGGCCATGCTAATCTTCTCTGTATTGTTTAGTAAATGTGCTGCTGAAGTGAGCACCAAGATAGCCTTTTAAGTCTTTCTACAGAAGTAGAAAGGATTCAATTACTTAAGAGGAATTTAAAATTACTCTAATCCATTGGCTCCACACATCATGCTGCATCCCTCAGGTTCAATCCTTTGGGGGAACCCAACTGAATTAAACTGCCCTTCCAACATAAATCCGTTTAATAAATAGTTGGAGCTAATAGAGGTTGATATACACATTGAAAATAAAATGAGGGCACTGAAGATTTTTTATGTATATTAATTTTCATTTATTTTCTTACATGCTAAACTTTATTTTCTATGAATCCATAACTGGAGAATAAGTAAGCCAGAAGCATAGTCCTCAGGAATAAAAAATAATTTCTTATCAGCCAGTGTGGTTCAGTGGTTGAGCATAACCTATGAATCAAGAGGTCACAGTTTGATTTCCAGTTAGGGCACATGCCCGGATTATGAGCTTGATCTCCAATGTGGGGAATGCAGGAGGCAGCCGATCAATGATTCTCTCTCATCATTGATGTTTCTATCTCTCTCTCTCCTTCTCCCTTTCTCTCTGAAATCAATAATAATTTCAAGAAAAGAACTCTAAGGGACAATGCCCTATAGATTTGTAGAAGGCAACATCTCAAATGATTCTTTTGTGAAGATTTTATTTGGCATTTAGACCCCAAGCCTTACATCATCAATCGAAAGGATGAAAACATTAACCAAGAATAAAGGTAGGTTAGTGGGAAAAAGTGGGCATATAGTTGCGATACAATTTCACAAACTAGATTTATTCCATTGTTGCATGAAAAATACATTTGGAAAGTTTTAAGAAGGTGCAGGAATAAGAATGGTTGGCTCTGGCACTGGAAGAAATGCTGGCTCAAGATTTTCAAATAGCTATCAAATGCTGCTGATCCACAGGGTCAGACCCTGTGCTCAAGAGCGAATTAAAATCTTCTGGCCAAAGATTTCCACGGTACCAATGAGTACAATGTGCAGAATCCAGCTGTGAAGATTTTTTAAAAATCCTTTTTTGTTTTAGGCTCAAGTAACTTCTTTACAGTTATAAAGTCAATAACATGGCATTTCCATAGGTTTAACTCAGGTTTCCATGTTAAGAAAATTGTAATTTCTATAGAAGCCCCTTGATGTCAGGGCTATGACACAAATGCCTTGTATTTTTAAAATCAAGCCACCAGACAGTATAGTAAATACCAAAGAACGTAGCATAGACAATACTGCAGCCTCTCGAAAGTAACAGCAGAGGGCATAGCTGCTATAAAGTTCTAGAAGCTGGAGGCAGCAGTCCAAAGGACACTAATGATAAGACAGATGGGGTTGCCGTAACAGAATGGTGGAGAGGAAAAGCCAGGACACACACAGTGCATATAATATAATCAAGAACCAAATTTATTAATCAAGGGATGCAAACTCATATGCCTTTAGGAGTCAGACTGGTTGTGAAGAGAAGTGGCCTGATATAAGACAGAAGTAGTTCTGTGGACAGAGTCAAACCGCTGAGCAAATGCTCTGTCTAAAGGCATTTAAATTCAGGTTTTTTGTTTGGTTTAAGACACTGCATGACAACTCAAACACATTATAGGCCAAATTCAGCCTGCAGGCTCCCAGTTTGCAAACTGTAGACAGGAAGCAATAATCCCAGGTGTGAGGACCCCTGGGATTCATATATTAAGAATTCAGGTGTGACTGAGGGAAGTAGGTACCTTCCTGTTCGAATGCCTTGTAGACATGCAAAAGACTGGTAACTGCCCAGCCTCAATTGTGCTGCTGCAACTCACTGACGGGAAGTGTAGTGTGCCCAAAGAATTTGTAATAAATAACACAAAGTATTGATATCATGATAGAGTTAATTTTTTTCATTCACTTTTAAAATACATAAATTAAGGGTGGATTAAAGTTTATCCCTAAAATGATACCACTCTCTTACATGCCAGAAAGGTGAAATAACTTGTGAGGAAGTAAAAAACATAGTCCCTTGTACACATAGAGGAGAGTGTCCTAAATGTGACAGGCTTGTGTGTTTTCAACTGTGTTACAGGGGAGTAAGGTTACAATCACTGCTCAGGTATAGACGTACTATGGCAGCTGGCCTTGGTTCTATAATTCCTAGGTTGGAATGAATGAATTTTGAAAACATTTTCCTTTTCAAAATAATTTTTCAACCTTTAGAGGGTAATATTATTTTATAATCAGAGAGGGGTACAACACAGTGGGCTTCCACAATATTGGTCCTATTTATTTTTAGGTTAGGTGGTAGGTACACAGTGTCCTTTTTATAGCTCTTTATGTATTCTTTTATGTTCAAAGATTCATAATAAAACTTCTATTTAAAAACTTATTTTAAACCCTGGTAGTTTTCTGCTCTGAGAAAGCTCCAGTAGGAAAGGCTACAGGAAAGAAGCAGGCAAGCAGGATTAAAGTGAAAATATCTTTTCATTTAATCTTATTCCATTTTGATGCCAACTATAACCTTTATATTGACAAGAATAAAGAGGCACTTGACATTTCAGTCTGATCTTATGAAGACTTAAACACTAATCTGAACAGAATCTATATGCCTTCAGAAATTATATTTGAA
The DNA here is from genome assembly GCF_000147115.1 of Myotis lucifugus. Classification (NCBI taxonomy): domain Eukaryota; kingdom Metazoa; phylum Chordata; class Mammalia; order Chiroptera; family Vespertilionidae; genus Myotis; species Myotis lucifugus. The sequence goes on from NW_005871108.1 coordinate 4,591,702, forward strand.
ATTTTTACTTACTATCAAAGCAAAGTTTCCAAATACTAGACACATTAAACTGCTACCATAGTTAGGAGACAAAACAATATACTATTGTTTCCCTGAAGAGAAGTCTTGTAATGTATAAATGATGACAAGCATATAATCTTTAACATTTTATCACCTGGTGGTCGGTTTGAAAATTCTGGCAGTTTAGGGCCTGAGTTGTCCAAGTTAATTCCTTGTTCTCCAGGCAATGGCTGCTGATCGGCCTCCTCTAGACCAGCTGGGCGAGTATCTGGGGTACTAAAAATAAATTGCACATTTGAGTAAATTGTATAGTTCATACACAAAACTCCTCCCCTATTTCTGAAGAACTAAAATCTGTTTGCATGATCATGCATACCATTATTTACATCTCCCTAGTCTGATAAAATATTTAATATTTGGCATAAAAATAATCTGGGCCCTGGCCAGAGTGGCTCAGTTGGTTGGGCATTGTCCCACGCACTGAAAGGTTGCTGGTTTGATTCCTGGTCAGGGCGCATGCCCAGGTAGTAGATGAACCCCGGTAGGGGGTGTGCAGGAGGCAGCAGATCATTACATCGATGTTTCTCTCTCTCTCCCCCTCTCCCTTCCCCTCTCTCTAAAAATCAATAAAAAAATCTTTAAAAAATAATCTGGTAATTTCATTAAATTTTAAAATCTATTAGCACATCTTTTAGATGTTTTAAGACTGGATCCTAGTTTGGGCTACCAACATTATAAGGTGCTGTCCCTGAGAAACCACACTATCTGTGCTATATAAAATTCAACCAGTGTCCAGATTGTCTCTTTTTCACGGTGCTGGTTCCAACATTTAAAACACCTGGCAAGAAGTTGTAGGCTGCTGATGAAAATGGTATTCAGAAGAGACAGAGAATACCAGAACAAAGCAATTAATTTTGCTGCAGAATGAGTATTTGCGGACATCCCTATTGGGTTTGGGATGCTTTCACTTTTACCCGAGTGTAGCTTAAAACTTTTAGTGGGAAAGAAATGAAGAAAATGTTATTTACTAACATCCACATTCCCAAAGAACCACAGTGCTCTATCCCTCATTTTGTTTGTAAGCTTACTCCTAATTGCACCTTTCTTTCCTACCTTTAGGTTCCCTTTGCCCCACTCTTGGTCATCTACTTTTAGACAGTATTTTATCTCACTGTATTCTGTGTAGTATTTTGAGCTTTACCTTTAATCCATTTAAAAAGCCATAGGAAGGAGACATACGTACTACTATTTGTAATACTTTAAACAATAAAATAAAATAAAAATAAATAAATACTATTAAAAAAAAAAGCCACAGGAGCCCTAACTGGTTTGGCTCAGTGGATAGAGCGTTGGCCTGTGGACTGAAGGGTCCCAGGTTCGATTCCAGTCAAGGGCATGTACCTTGGTTGCAGGCACATCCCCAGTAGGGGGTGTGCAGGAGGCAGCTGATCGATGTTTCTCACTCATCGATGTTTCTAACTCTCTAACCCTCTCCCTTCCTCTCTGTAAAAAATCAATAAAATATATTTTAAAAATAAATAAATAAAAAGCCATAGGACATATGCCTGCATCAATTAGTTCCTTATATAACTTCTCGCTCACTTCAAATTATAGGTAAGGATTCTACAGTATCATTTACTTTCAAATAACTATACTGCTAAAAAATTTTCAGGTATCTAGTCCAGCCACCTTACGGTATGGATGAGAAAACAAAGGCCCAGAGAGGTGTAAGAGACAGGCCCAAAGTTCCACAGTGAGCTAGTGGAAGAGCTGGGAGCAGGTGTTCTTCCCATAAAACCTACTGTCCCTCTTTCCTAGGAATGACACTGTATAAGGCCTTTTAACTATCTGTAGTCCCAACAAATAAGCAATCTCCCTCAGGGCTGATGAAGATAGCAAAAATGCATACCAATAACTTCTGTACAACCTTGCAATTTTACTCCTAGAGAACTGGGAGGAATAAATAGTACCACAAAAAATATTATTCCCACAGGTTGACAGCAGTAAAGAATTTAACTTAGATCTACTGAAAAAATTATATAACTGAAAGGCTTACTGAGTCTGAATTCAGAAAAATACAGGTTGTTAATATACAATTATTGATTTATAGGATTTAAGAAGCATTAAGTGAGCATATTTTATTAGAGTACTAGAGGCCCAGTGCACAAAATTCGTGCATGGGTAGGGTCCTGAGGCCTGGCCAGTGATCAGGGCCCATCAGATTCCCCACCTCCTCCTTCCCTTGCTGCCTAGGCACTGCTACCGCACAACTCCCTCCCACCTCCCCGCCTCCTCCTTCCCTCACTCCCTCACACCCTGCCACCGCCACTGATCACCCGCCATGTTCTGTGACGCCCCGGTTGAACTCCCAAGGGGACACTTTGCATATTAGCCTTTTATATATATAGATAACCAAAGAAATATGGGGAAGCTGGGAGATAGTTTTATTTTAAACATTTATACTTAACTAAAGCTCCCCTATTCTTTTCTACAGTTCTAGCAATTTACTTCAATTAGGCCGTTTCACATTCATTTGTCACTATTCCCTGTTAATAAATGTCTCTGAATTCCAGTTTTGTAATCAATGGCAGAAAATTCAGCTTAATCAATATTTTTTTCTGGAACTATCTTATTAAAACAAAAAACATGACTTAAATGAACACTTAGCTTCAGTAAATGAAATATAAATTAGGTATCCTTACTGATCTTGTAAAAGAACTCCTTATCTTTCAGAAGTACATACTGAAATATTTAAAATGAATTTGCTTTAGGCCTGGCTGGGTAGTTCAGTTGGTTAGAGCATTGTCCCTATACACCAGGTTGCAGATTCAATCCCCACTCAGGGCACATACGAGAATCAACCAAGAAGTTCAGGACAATTGGGGCGGGGGGCCGGGGAATCAATGTTTCTCTTTCTCCCTTCGTCTGTCTATAACATCCATAAATTAAATTTTTTTTTAAATTTTTAAATAAGAAAAAAATGAATTTGCTTTAAAATAATCAAGTGGGTAATGGGGAGAGCACAAATGAAGGCAAGATAGGCTATGAGCTGATAATTACTGAAAAGGGGGGATTTCATTATACTACTCTAAGTTTATATAGGTTTAAAATTTTCCATCAAAAGAAGTCCACATAGAAATAAATTAGGAAGATTTGAGGTAAAACCTATCACAATCAGGAGGAACCAAGATGGTGGCGTACATAAATGCCAGTAGCCTCCCACAACCACATCAAAATTACAATTAAAATACAGAACAACCATCATTCAGAACCGCCTGGAAGCGACTGAATGGAAGTCCTACAACAAGAGAAATAAAGAAGGGAGAGGAGACCAAGATGGCGGCATAGGTAAACACCGGAGTTTGCTGCTGCAAACAACCACTTCAAAAATACAACTAAAAGACGGAATGAACATCACCCAGAACCACAGGAAGGCTGGCCGAGGACAGACTCTTCAACTAGAAGGAAAGACAACAGCATACTGAGGCTCAGAAGAGGCGCAGTGTGGAAAATATAAAGGTGCGGTGGTGCGCGCGCAAAGCGGGCTGGTGGCTGAGGGCGCGGTTGTCGTTTTCAATCAGGAGGGAGTCTCAGACTCTGAGCTCCAGATCTGGGCGAGTCTCTAGGGACTCAGACTCAAACGGGAGAAGCGGGATTGTCTGGCATCAGTTGAAACGTGAGGGCAGCTTTCTCTCCGAGATTTGCAGCCGTTGCTGGGGTTCTGAGAAGCAGAGCCTCTGGGAATGGGACTGAGAGCAGCCATAACTGCTCCCTCCGCCCGCCCTGTTGATCCTCTGCGACCCGACCCGCCCAAGCCCTGCGCAGAGCCATTTGCCGGATAGCCTCAGGCAAAGGCTAGATTAGCACCTCCCCAGAGGACAGAAGTTTTCCACACAGTTGATTCTCACAGCCAGTCGGCCTGGTGGTCAAATCCCTCTAGTATTAACTACAACAATCAAGGCTTAACTAGAACAAGACTGCGCACAAAGACCACAAGGGGGTGCACCAAGAAAGCATAAAAGATGCGGAGACAAAAAAACATGACAGAAATGGAGGATATGGAGCTAAAAAACGCAATTTTGAGGGCTTGCAATAATGTGCTAGAAGCAGCCAATAAACTTGATGAGAGCCTCACGAAAACTAATGAGACCCTCGATGCTATGATAAAGAACCAACTAGAAATTAAGCATACACGGACTGAAATAAAGAATATTATACAGACACCCAATAGCAGACCAGAGGAGCGCAAGAATCAAGTCAAAGATTTGAAATGCGAAGAAGCAAAAAACACCCAACCAAAAAAGCAAAATGAAAAAAGAATCCGAAAATACAAAGATAGTGTAAGGAGCCTCTGGGACAGCTTCAAGCGTACAAACATCAGAATTATAGGGGTGCCAGAAGATGAGAGACAGCAAGATATTGAAAACCTATTTGAAGAAATAATGGCAGAAAACTTCCCCCACCTGGTGAAAGAAATGGACTTACAGGTCCAAGAAGCGCAGAGAACCCCAAACAAAAGGAATCCAAAGAGGACCACACCAAGACACATCATAATTAAAATGCCAAGAGCAAAAGACAAAGAGAGAATCTTAAAAGCAGCAAGAGAAAGAGGCTCAATTAGCTACAAGGGAATACCCATACGACTGTCAGCTGATTTCTCAACAGAAACTTTGCAGGCCAGAAGGGAATGGCAAGAAATATTCAAAGTGCTGAATACCAAGAACCTACAATCAAGATTACTTTATCCAGCAAAGCTATCATTCAGAATTGAAGGTCAGATAAAGAGCTTCACAGATAAGGAAAAGCTAAAGGACTTCATCACCACTAAACCAGTATTATACGAAATGCTGAACGGTATCCTTTAAGAAGAGGAAGAAGAAAAAGGTAAAGATACAAATTGTGAACAACAAACATGCATCTATCAACAAGTGAATCTAAGAATCAAGTGAATAAATAATCTGATGTACAGAATGAACTGGTGATTATAATGAATCAGGGACATAGAAAGGGAATGGACTGACTATTCTCGGGGGGGGGGAAAGGGGAGTGGGAGATGCGGGAAGAGACTGGACAAAAATCGTGCACCTATGGATGAGGACAGTGGGTGGGGAGTGAGGGCGGAGGGTGGGGCGGGAACTGGGAGGAGGGGAGTTATGGGGGGGGAAAAAAAGAGGAAAAAATGTAATCTGAACAATAAAGATTTAATAATAAAAAAAAAGAGAAATAAAGAAGAAAGCACATTGAGATTGTTAGGAGGGGCAGAGGTGCTGAACAGGCTGGTCTGATACCCATGTGTGCTGCTTTTTTAATCAGGAGGGAGATTATCTCTACAGAGGCCACCTGTAAGGAGCAAGGGGCCCCAGCGCCACACTAGCCCCCCAGCCCAGGGTTCCAGAGCTGGGAAGAGAAGTCCCTACAACTACAGGCTGTAAAAATCAGTGGGGATTGCAGCTGAGTGACATAGAGGCTGCTGGAGACCCAGGTGTTCCTTTTAAAGGGACGGGGCACAAACTTACTCAGACTTGGACCCTCTGAGCTCCAGCACCGGGTAGCTTTGGGGGACCAACACACATAAGGGAAGAACTGAATTGTCCGGCATCGGGGCAGGAACTTGGGGGTGGCTTTCTCCCAGACAGGGGTGCTTGCAGGGGTCATTGTTCCTGTGCTGGGACCTCCCCTGTCACAGGGCTGAATGGCAGTCATATCTGAGTCTCCATCAGCCTGGCTCACACTTTGTTCTGCCCTGGTGATTCCCTGAAACCCCACTCCATCCAATGTGCAACCCCACCCAAGTTGTTTGCAGCAGCTTTTCCATATGAATGGCCTGTCTCAGGCTTCAGACTTCGTAAAATCACTCAAACAAGCTGCAGCTGGTGTCAGTATGCTCCAAAGCTGTCAATAAAAGGTCTAAGGCCCTGGCTGGTTTGGCTCAGTGGATGGAGCGTCGGCCTGTGGACTCAAGGGTCCTGGGTTCGATTCCAGTCAGGGGCATGTGCCTTGGTTGCGGGCACATCCCCAGTGGGGGGTGTGCGGGAGGCAGCTGATCGATGTTTCTCTCTCATCGATGTTTCTGGCTCTCTGTCCCTCTCCCTTCCTCTCTGTAGGAAAATCAATGGAATATATTTAAAATAAAAAATAAAAAATAAATAAAAGGTCTAAGACCTGGTACTAGTACCAGCCTGCCTTGCTTCACAGCTGGGTACTTCCAAGTCTAATACAAATAACAGCCATCTTCAGATCACTTTGTAGCTCCTGCCAGGTGGCCCCAGGCAGTGGCTGACTGCCCCTCCCTGGAGGCCCTAAAGCAAGTGCATCCGTTGGACAGGTTCAGACCATACCAGATTACAACACTACAATCCAGAAGTGACACACTCAAACACTCAGTGAGCACCAAAGCAAGTCCTGCTCCATCGGGGTGTCTCCTACCCAGCAGCTCTCCCACTGTAGTTGCAATTGGTCCTCACAGCTAATTGGCCTGGAGGTCAATTCCTCCCAGTGATGCCAACAGCAGTCAAGGCTCAACTTACAAGACTGTGCACACAGCTCACACAGGGGCACACCTAAAGTGCCCAGCTCAGGTGACTGGGGAGGCTGAGCCACTGGGCCCTACAGGACACCTACTACATAAGGCCACTCTATCAATTCCAGGAGACAGAGCAGCTCTACCTAATACATAGAAACAAACACAGGGAAGCAGCCAAAATGCAGAGACAAAGAAACATGTCACATATGAAAGAAATGGAAGCAAGCAAACTACTGGATACAGAGTTCAAAACCATGATTATAAGGTTACTCAAGGATTTTCATGAGCTTCAAGGGACTTAGTGAGACTTTCAAGGATCTTAGTGAGAATGTCAAAGACATGAAAAAGAACCAGTTAGAAATTAAGCATAATTTACAGGGATGCAACAGTAGAGTAGAGGATTCCAAGAATCAAATCAATGATTTGGAATATGAGGAAGCAAAAAGAAAAAAGAAGCTAAAAGTATGAAGATGGTATAAAGTCTTTGGGACAACTTCAAGTATACCAACATTTGCATTATGGGGGTGCATTACAGGGGTAGAGAGAAGAGAGAGAGCAAGACATTGAAAACTTACGTGAAGAAATGACAAAAAACTTCTACCTGGTGAAAGAAAGACTTACAAGTCCAGGAAGCACAGAGAGCCCAAACAAGAGGAGCCCAAAGAGGTTGACAACAAGACACATCATAATTAAAATGCCAAGGGTTAAAGACAAAGAGAAAATCTTAAAAGCAGCAAGAGAAAGGCAGTTAGTTACCTACAAGAAAGCTCCCATACGACTGTCAGCTGATTTCTCAACAGAAACTTTGTAGACCAGAAGGGAGTGGCAAGAAATATTCAAAGTGATGAAGAGCAAGCGTCTATAACCAAGATTATTCTACCCAGCAAAGCTATCATTTAGAATTGAAGGTCAGGTAAAGAGCTTCACAGACTAAAGGAGTTCACCACCACCAAAGTAGTATTACATGAAATGTTGAAAGGTATTTTTTAAGAAGAGGAAGAAGAAGAAGAAAAAAAAAAGATAAAAATATGAACAATAAATACGTATCAACAACTGTATCTAAAAATAAATAAGATCTAATGAACAAACTGGTGAATTAAACAGAATCAGAGGCATGGAAACATGGAACAGACTGATGAATCTCAGAGGGAAGGGGGCAGGAGGGATGGGAAGAGATTAACTAAAGATCTTACCTATGGACACAGGCAATAGGGTGGTAAAGGCCTGGGGCGGGGCGGGAACCGGGTGGAGGGGGGCAATTGGGGAATAAAGGGGGACATCTGTAATATACTCAACAATAAAGATTTAAAAAATATATCATTAGCAGATCAAAAGCTTATGTACAGATTGTATCATCCCTAGAATAGAGCTAAATGGTGGACATATGAAGCTATCTAAAATACAATTTTGTAGCCCAAATAAAAAGGGTTAAAATTGTGTTCTTTGATATAAGAGATGTAACGTCTTTGACCCATTCAACAAAGTTTAAGCAAGTTATAATACTCCATTTGTCTTTGTTGGCTTGTTATACAACTTAAGAAGGAATATTCATGTAGAGCAAATTTCTTAACCTCAACACTATTAGCATTTGCACCAGATAAATCTTTATCGTGGGGACTGGCCTGCGCATTTTAGGATGTTTAATTGCATCCCTGGCCTCTACCCACTAGACGCCAGTAACACTGAGTTCCTCCTCTGTCCCTACCCCATGTAGTAATGACCAAAAACATCTCCACACATTGCCAAATGTCCTTGGCAAAATTCCCTGGTTGAACACTGCTGGTATATAATATAATGTGAATAATGCTTCCTAAAATTGTGTAATGTGATTCCGAGCAGTCAATTCCAAAATTATACTTTCTTCTCAAGTCCTCCTTTCTCTAATAAACTCTATCTTAAATATATTTAAGATCTGAAAAGTCCTTTTTATGATATCCATTTATATTTAAAAGGTACATGTGGTTTTTATGTGGTGGATTTGTGTGGACCACATTCTCTATACTCTGTAATGTTATTTTGTTTTCAAAATACTTATTCAGTCAGTAGGGGGCATAATTAACTCATGTATCATTCTGATACCTATGTGCAAAAAACAGTCATTACAACTTGAACATGACATGAATATGTAAATACTTTAAAATAAATATATTTTGTTTAAAAAACACACAAACTTATCACAACCTACTTTAGATCTTGCTGACTATTTTTCTTCTTCCGAGGGGGTTTCTTCTTCTTCGGTTTATTTGCATTGGTATTGTTTTGTTTATTGTTTACCCCAAAATGGCCCGCAGAGATGTCACTCTGCAATAAGTTGACCAACAACGGGCTTGTTAGTGTGACATCCTTATTGACCGGGAAGCCTGGATTCTGACCACAGGATATCTGATTTCCATTGGGTGCTCCACTGAAAGGTGCATTGAAAGGCATCCCATGGCCTGAGAAGTGGTTTCCCGAGGCACTGTTTCCCTGCATGGCCTGCACATGTGGGGGGACCATGTTGGTTTGTTGCATGCTAACATCAGGCATCATTTGAGACAAGCCGACGTCATTATTTGCTGTAGTAGCAGGATCACCATGCTGCTGGGCCATGTGTGAGCTGGGCCCCGGTGGTCGTAAGACCTGGCCCTGAATTCCCATAACCTGAGAAGGACTGTTGTTCACAGGCCCTTGCTGGGGCAGCATCTGTCCTGACATCTGTCCCGTAAACTGCACCATGTTTCCTTGCATGTTTGGAGTTGGTCCCCTCATTATCTGTGCTGGTCCCGGCATGACATTGGATTGGTTCTGAGTGTTAAACTGTTGCTTATTCCCCTGCATCTGATTGGTCATGATCTGCTCTATCATTGGGTTCTGCTGGAGCAAAACTTGCCCCTGAGTCCCCATCATCTGGTTATGTGGCGCCATCATTTGTGGGCCCTGCTGGGGAAGCATCTGCTTGGGTGGGGTCATCCTTTGGGGTGAGGGCCCAAGATTTTGGCTCTGAGGGTTCACCATCATCTGGCCCTGTGGCATAAGCGGGGTCCTTGAAAGGATCATAGGGTTCTGAGGGTTCAAGCTTCCTTGTTGCTGGACCATCTGGCCCTGGGAGGGCACGATCTGCTGGTGCATGCTCATCAGCTGAGATGGTGGGCCCTGCTGGGGCTGGCCTTGTATGTTGCCCAGGTTCACCTGAGGAACCCCAGAACTACCAGTCTGCTGGTTGTTCATGTTGCCATGAATTCCCATGAGGCTGGGCTGCATCATGTTTGGTGGCCCGTGGGACACCTGCATCTGGTTTTGAGGAGGACCAGCTCCTTGACCACCTTTAAAAAAACAAACAAAAAAAAGTACAATTTCAGAAATACTATTATCTTACTGGTATTAAGATACTCAAATTACCTCAATTAGAAAAACACTCATCACCCATATATTCATTGACCAACATAAACAAATGTGCTGTGCTTGACATACTTTCATTGAATTTTCTAAAGTATGGAGATTTGACTGTGGGATAATTGTTACATTCTCAATAACCATACAATAGAGAAGAATCCATTTCATTACTCTTATTTGATAACTTAAAGATAACATTTCAAAGATCAACAAAGCTACTTTATTTCAGATTAAATGAAGAATAAGGCAACATCTCATTACTTAAAAATGACTTGGACCCCATAACCCACTGAATGTTTCTGGCCAAAGGGATTTTTCCTATAATGATGGCTGGGGTCCACCCTCCAGGCCTGCTTGGGTCTCCACCTACAGCTGAGGATGTCAAGGTGGGATCTGGAGGGCATGTTGGGGAGATCATGGAATGGGGCTAATTAAAGTGATAACCAAATTCAATTAGAACTATTTCCTGGGGCTCTCTGGGGAGAACATGGCATCCTGCCTGTGATACCTGCCCTTACTTGCAGGGTCTAGTAACATCTCAGTTTGGGGTGGGGATTGGGCCTTAAGAGAACATGTGTGAATTTGTCATGGGCTGCAGTCTGATTTTAGCCTTTCATTAATTTAATAAATATTGATAGTGAGTAGATTAAAAAATGACTTGTAGCTACCTCAAGATGATGAATATTAATGAAAAGCACTGTAGGTTAGTGAAAAAAACTGTTTTAGATGAGTCAAGGAAACAAAGAATGTGATGCATCCTCTTAGGAAAACCTCAACACTGAGAAGACATTTAAAAGTGCTTCTTATTTTATTGATTTCAGAGAAGGGAGAGGGAGAAACATCAATGATGAAAGAGAACCATTGATTGGCTGTCTCCTGCACACTCCCCACTGGGGATCGAGCCTGCAACCTGGGCATGTGCCCTTTATTGGAATCGAACCTGAGACCCTTCAGTCTGCAAGGCCGACACTCTATCCACTGAGCCAAACCAGCTAGGGCTCAAAGTGCTTCTTGAAAAACTAGTAATGACTCTATATGTGTGATATATGAATGTGTGATATAAAGAAAAGAACACTTAATACTTCCTAAGGACAAGTCTCCTCTGCCCCAGTGTGGTAAAAGTTATTTAATCCTGATCTGAAAGCTGAGCCCCTGGTAGGAGTCAAATGACAGATGACCCAGAAGCTGTAGATAGAGGATAGTTAACAAGGATGTTAAAACTTCAGTGACCTTGCTTTTGGCAGTTTCTGGTGGACCACATGGGACACGTTCTATTCTTCTCAGCGATTTCTAATTTAGACAAAGAACACTGCCTGGCTTGTTGCAGTGTTTACTTATTTTGGGTCTTTGGGATTTTCCCATAGCCATCATTCAATCAACAATTATATATTGAGTACCTAATATGTACAAGGCACTTTTGGTGCTGAGGCAATATCAATAAATAAGACTGATCAAATCCCAGATACTTTGAAGTTGACAAGAGACAATAACAAACAGGCAAGTATTTTCACAGGAAGAAGTAAAAGCTAACAAGGAAGAAATAAAGCAGGGTAAGAGTACAGAAAATGATAGTCAAGAGTAGAGATATATTAGATGGGATAATGGGGAAATCAAAACAATATGAGCATGTGGAAGGCACCATATAAAAAATAATATACCTGTGCTTGGGTGGAATTATAAATGACTTTATCAGTTTTAACACTTCCTATAGAAAACACAAATTCACATAGCTCAAGAATGCAGTTTTGCACTAGCAGATAAGGAAAGACAAGCAGTTTCCCTATCCTCACTCTTCAAGAGGTAGTTTGAATTATTTTTCGTTAAGTTAGTACTTTTCTCATTCCTTAATGATTTACAATTAAAACTGGAACCACATAACTCAATTAACTGTAAGTGGGGATGGGAGTTAAGAAAATATTTGCACTACCTCAGTCCTAACTGCCTGAATGAGAAAGGGTAAGAGGATTAGTCATATGCTACCTAAGCAATTAGAAACATGAAGTCTGGACTTATACAATACTATTTTACAAATACTTTTTAGCTGTTTTGCTACAACCTATTTCTCCTCCGAAATTTCTTCTTATATACAATACACTGCTGGCATTAAACCAGTACTGATTAAAATTTGGTCTTCAAACACCACAGTGTAAATCAGAATATAGACATTCAGCATAAACATAGCTAACATGTACTATACAGAGATTTTTAAAGTTGCAGCTGTCCAAAATGTCATGTGTTTCCATGCCTTTGTACCTATAGTTTCCTCTGCCACAAACACCTTTTAACTTTTTACTAACTCAGGAGTTGGCAAACTATGGTCCATGGGCCAAATCAGACCCATTGCCAGTTTGTAAATAAAGTGTTTGGAACACAGCGAAACTCATTCATTTACATATTGTCTCTGGCTACTTTTGCATAACAGCAGAGTTAAATAGTTGCAAAGCCAAAAAATACAGGATGTCCCCAAGAAATGTATACACACTTTAATAGCTGATAGTTCAATTTTGAAAATGAAATGTATTTTAATAAATGCTGCCTTTATAATCATTTCAAGTTATACATTTCTTTGGGACACCTTATATTTATTATTTGGTTCTTTTCAGAATTTTTTTTTTAAAAATTGCCAAAACCTGTTATTTGTCTCCTTTCCTTAGATGTTTCCAGGTTTTTGAGACATTGTATCTACTTTCAACAGATCAGTTATTGCCTTGAAAGAATAATTCATATTCATGGGTTTGAAATTAAGGTGAAAGTCCAGGACTTATGTTTATCCTTGTTGCTCATCACGGTATCTACTACACAATACTCTTACTATTAAATGCTTGCTGAATAAATCATAGAAAACAAACCTGCATGCTGGACATTTTGATTTGCTTGCAGCTGAGGGGCTCCTGAACTCCCAGGGGTGGCTGTTGTGGTCGAAGGCACCTGACCTTGCATAAAGTTCGGATTGGCCTGTCCTGCTGAGAAGCCAGGTGGGAGGCGTTTAGGCATTCCTTAATAGAAAACAATGAGTAAGGCAGTTACCTAGCAAATTTACACTCTTTCTTAGATGTGGAATGAATAAGGAAGGATGAGCTGCATGAAGTCTCCACTGGCTTAGCTCTCTGTCACACTGGTAAGATCTTTAATAATAAGGTTGGGAAAGATGGTTAAAAAAATCAACACAATCTCTTACATGAGCATTGTCAAAATGAAAAAGAAATACTAAAAAATTTACACTTAGAACATGCCAAGGAAAAGATGGCAATCTGCTCCCTAAATGTGATCTGAGGCCACATCACAGCAAGGTTTAGAGCTCTTTACTTTTCTCTGTAATAGAGTGGACTCCAAAACTTTACATACTTTAATACAGGTACCAATGAAATAAGTTCTCTCATATTCAAACAAATTGATGATAAATACTATGAAACAAAAAATAGGTCCCGATATTAAGTATAGATAGGTAGTCTTTTTCTCCACAGAGGGAAATAGATGACAATATCCTTTGTAGAAAACGTCCCCCCAATATTGTGCTTGTCTCTTTGAAAAAGACAAAAGATTAGAAGCAATTCATAGGAACTTCAAAGTGAGGCTATGTAAAATTTATCATTATGCCTTCCCCTCATAAGGGTTGCTTCAATTCTGACAGCTATGGTACCAAAACCATGCTCTAATGGAATCTCACTAAAGTATTACTTCCTTTTAGAGGAAGATTTAATTTCAGAAAATCTATAGTAAGGAGAATCTCAGAACACACTCATTGTTTATAACGTAGGCCTTGATGTGGCCAGATCACCTAGGTGAGCACATCATCTGCTCTATGAAAGCATCAAGACCTAAAGCTCACTTTAATTTTTTTGTATTAGTCCATTTATTTTTTTTAAGGGCCAAATTTTCAATGTCCTGAAAAACGCTTTGTAGACAAATATGCATTTGTCTTTTCTTTAGCAGTGACAAGTCCCCATTTGCATGCTTCCATTGTAATTAAATAAGAAATCACATTTGCAGGAGGGACTACCCAGCTGCCACTGATGCAGGGCTAGATGCCCAGACAGTGAAGTTTGGAGCTGAAACATTGTTGCATTTTCTGAAAACTTCTTAGGATTCAAATATTAGAGCCTGCATGTCCATATAATTAATCACAAGAGAGAGTGAAAGGCTGATGAGCAACTTAGCTTCACCAGAAACCATGGGAACATGCCTTTGCTATGTTGCACTGAAGATGCAAGGTTTTTTCTGGGTAGGCAATGGGTGTCTGGGGGGGGGGGGGGGGGGATGTTTATCAGATGACAGCATTACTGATACTCTCTATACCTTACTGAAAAGCTCCAAGCACATTCATGTGCACTAGATCAATGATTAATAAGAATAAATAATAAACATGGAGATGGATAAGTTTTACTGTAATCGTTTTACCTCTCACACATTAAGCTCCATTGCTTTTTCTTCATACAAGAGGCACCTTACAAAATAAATAAATAAATCTCCTTTAGGTATAACTGGTGGAATTCCCTCTCTAAGGAGCAGGCATTGACATTATAAAACTATAAAAGTCAATGATTTCTGAACTTACTCCCCTTTAAACAAATTTTACAAATACCATGCTATTTTACTAACTTAGGATTATCAAAATTGAAAACTAGAAGGGCCTTTCCCCCAATAAGACCCTTAGTTATCTTTTTATTTTTGCTGTATTGCATAATCTTAATTTTTTCTACAGCCGAGCAGTATAAGTTGTTAATAAAATGCATGTTTCTTCTGGACATTTTAATTTACTAGTACAAGATCAAGCAAAAATAATTTGAAAACAAAATGAGCATATCTATATTGAATTTTACCTGTATTTTTATCCAGAGGGTTAGTTTAAATGTAACCAGTAAGATACTGCATAATGTATCAAGTTAACTAATTTATATCAAATGTCACCACTATATTCACACAACCAAATTATTACATCCTTATTTCACTTCCTCTATTATCTCAAAATTGAAGTTTTACTAAGATCTATCTTCAGTAAATTTACCAACACAAATAGCTTCCGTGTTCCTCACCTCCTAGGCCTGGATGTAAACTCTGTGGCCCCTGATTTGGTGGTTGCTGCTGCATCACCATGAAGTTAGGTGGCACGTTTCCCTGTTGAACCATAGGATTCCGACCAGGAGAGCTGACAGGCTGTTGAAATCCCTGGGGAAGTGGGTTATTCTGAGGTGGCCTTGGTCCCATCTGCTGCTGAGTTTGGTTAACCGTTGGGGAAGATGCAGGGGATCCCTGCTGGAAGGAGGAGGGTGAGGAGGCAGGAGACTTGTTGGTGAGGTGGGGCTGCTGCAGGGGGGTTGGAACCCTGGAGTGCCCTCCCTGCATGCTCTTCATCTGAGGAGCTGTGAACTGGCCTGGATTGCTCATCTGAGGAAAGTTTGTATGGGCTTGTGAGGCTTGCTGGCTGCCAAATGGATATGGAGGGGGAGGATGGGAAGGTGTCTGTACCGTGGCTAAGGATGGTCTTGCCTGAAGTTGCTGTTGCATTGGACCAGGCAAGGGAGCCTTCTTCCACCCTTGGTTTGCAGTCATTGTGCCCAGAGAACCCTGGGCTGGAGGAGGCTGAAGGGCTCCAGAAGGCAGCTGGTTCCAGCCTGGAGGAACAGGCACCTGAGTTGGGGCAGTAAACTGGGGTCGAATTCCCTGTGGCTGTTGCTGCTGATGTTGCTGTGGGGGTCTTGCCTGCAACTGTTGTTGTTGATGCTGCTGTTGTTGATGCTGCTGCTGTTGATGCTGCTGCTGCTGCAGCTGGGGAAAATTAGCTGGGTTCATTTGTCTGTTCACAGACACAGGCTGCAATGGGTGGTGTGGAGGCGCTAAAGATCCTGAGGGATGACTTTGCTGTTGTATATGGAGCCCAGAGAGGAGTGGATCCATTGCATCTGTTTAAAAATGGTCAACAAAGCAAAAATTAACTGAAACCTAGGTCATAGAGCAGTAGTCTTGGCAGTTCTGCAAATATAGAGTAAAATCTGCTGGTACCATTCAATGAAATGTTTGTGAGCATCTTCTATATGAAAAGCAACGTACAAAGATGATAGAAAGATAAATCTTATCTAAAGAGCTTATGATTCAAAAGTGGACATAAGAGACAAACATAAAATGTGGAGTAGTATTTTCAAAGCATATTTTGGGAACTGTGTTCATTAATGTCGTAAGAAAATAAAACAAAACATAGTCAATTAGGTTTGGGAAACATTGGATCTAACAACCTCACTGTAAGACTCTCAGTGCCTCCAAAATGTTAATTTTGTATCTCCGGGAGAAGGATGCATTTACCAAATTTACTTCAATGTTTAGAGTTCTCTGTCATGGAGTATCTTGCAGGACTAAGTAGGCCACTAAATGCATTTTTTTAAGGAATGTTGGGGTAAACTTATAAGAGAACAATGAGAAATTCTAAGAAGGAAATGATGACTTTTACCTTGAAGAAATTAGGGCAGATTTTGTAAAGAAGGTGGCATTTAAGTTGGGCAATTGGGAACTGCATCTGAGTCAGCTGAATTTTGTAATGATCTGTGCAGGGAGTGCTAGCCTCTTTGATCCTAAAAGACTGGAGGTCATTACCTGACTGTGAAGCAGGGCGAGGAGTCCTGGGCTGCAGCTCTGAATTGGGACCTGGTGCCATCATGGAAGATGACATGTTTCCACCCTGGGGCATCATAACAGTGGCCGGGTTGGTCATTCTTATTAATCCTAGAGAGAGAGAAAAAAGTCTAGAATAGAGTATTGGAATTGGCATAATGTTGTTGTTTTTTAATGAAATATTTCAAGAATATGAAAAAGTATGAGAAATTTCTGTACCATCATCTACCTTGCATATATCTAAGCATTTTGACCTATCTCCTTCAGATGCATATACATACATACATATATGTGTGTATATTCTCTATATATAAAAGCCTAAGTGACCGACGACCGATCACTATGATGCGCACTGACCACCAGGGGGCAGACACTAAACGCCCTCTGGTGGTCAGTATGCTCCCACAGTGGGGAGCGCCGCTCAGCTGACTAATGCCAGGCTCGAACCTCTCCTGCCTCCACAGCAGCGCTGTGGGGCCAGGATGAGCGGGAGCGGTGCAGCACCTCGCCTGGGCTCCTCCCCAGCTGCCTGCCACTTTGTGCACTAGTACATCCCCTGAGTGGTCCCGGATTGCAAGAGGACACAGGCCAGGCTAAGGGACCCCACCAGTGCACGAATCCGTGCACCCAGGCCTCTAGTGTGTGTGTGTGTGTGTGTGTGTGTGTGTGTTTGTATGTGTGTATGTATATATACTCCTTCCCAACTCATTCCATTCCCTCCCTCTTATCTTATAATTGGGATTAACAGTTTCATGCATGTTTTATTTTCTACATATGTAGGAAACTGTATTGCATTTTTGTATGCTTTTAATTTTCATGTAAATGGCACCATACTATATGTATTCTTCAGTTTCCATTTTCACTTATTTTTTGAGTTTTGTCCATCTTGACTGCCATAATAGTGCTCTATTTTATACATTCATTCTCCTGTTGATAAATATTAGATCCCCACCCCCTACCCACCCTAACTTTTCATTCTGAGAATTTGGTAATGTCATGTATTCTCGTGGACATATGAGCTTATCTTTACACTATATAATTAGAATTGCTAGGTTTTAAAATATAAGCATCTTCAATTTTACTAGATGTTGGTAAACTACTCTCAAAAGTGGTTACACAGATTCATACTCCAACTAGATGTTTGAGAATTCCTCTTGCTCCATATCTTTCTAACTTCTGATACCCTTAGACTTTTTAGAATTTAGCATTTATATTCATAAGTGATAACAGCCTATAATTATTTTCTCTTCCTGTCCTTTAATTTTGGTCAAGAATAAAATAGCTTCAAAATGAGTTGGAAAGCCTCTTTCCCCCTTTTCTATGCTCTGGAAAAATATGTCTAACTGTTCTTTAAATATTTAGTAAAACTCACCTGTAAAATCAATAGGGCCCGTGGGTTATACTATTTGGTTCACAGGAAGACAGATTTTTAATTATTTCAATTTCTTAAGTAGTTATACATTTTTCAAGTTTTCTATATCTTATTAAGTCTGTTTCAGTTAAATTATAGTTCCAAGAAAATTGTTAACTTGCCAATGCTTTATAATTTATTAGCATAAAGTTATTCACGGGATACCCATTTTTTCCATTCTTTTTAAAAATTGAGATAATTCACATACTATAAAATACATCCTTTTAAAAGTGTACACTTTTTTTCATTCTTTACATTGCCTGTGCCTCTTTTTTTTCTTGTCTTATCAGATTCATCATTTTAGTTGTTTTTTTTTTTCAAAGAAACATCTTTTAGCTTTGCTGCTCTGTTCTTTTTAAAAAATTTATACTTATTTCTTTCCTCCTAAATTATCACTCTGCTGTTCATTTTCTTAATTAAGTCATAGTTAGCTTGTTACTTTTCAGCTGATGTTCTGCTCTAATATAAGTATCTGAAGGTTTAATTTTCTTCCCAGTACTGTATTGGCTATACCTTACAAATTCTGATGTGTGCTATTCTCATTATTCCAAATATGTTCTAATGTCCATCATGATTAATTTTTAAAAAATCATTGTGTATTTAGAATGTATTTTTTAATTTCTAAAAATATGGAATATTTTAGTTCGCTTTTTTTTTGGTTTTTGGACCGGTGACTTGACTAATTGCACTACAGGTTAGAGAATATTTGGAATTTACTAAAACTTGCTTTTGGAATAACACATGACCAATTTATACAAATGTTCCATTTATGCTTGACAAGATTAAGAATCCTTGATTTCTATGTATAGTTGACCCTTAAAAATGGTTTTGAACTGTGCAGGTACACTTACATGTAAATTTTTTTCAATAAATGTGTAAGTACTGCAAATGTATTTTCTCAATAACATTTTCTTTTCTATAGTTTACTTAGCTTAAGAATACAACACATAATACATATAACATACAAAATGTGTGTTAATCGACTGTTTATGTTATTAGTAAGGCTTCCAATCAATAGTAGACTACTAGCAGTTAAGTTTTTGGGGAGCCAAAAGTTATACACAGATTTTTGCATTGGTGATTGAAGCCCCTAATCCCATGTTGTTCAAGGCCAACTGTATACCCATTATATCAAATTATTTTAATTATGTTATTCAAACTTTATCCTTACTAATTTTTTTATAAGCTCAATACATCAATTACTAACAGAAGTTTGTTAAAATTTCTCCGAAGATTTGCTATCTCCATGTAATTCTGTCCATTTTTGCCTCACATATTTTAAGGATAGGTTATTAAGAAAATAAAAGTTTAATTATCTTTCTGATAAACTTCCTTTATTTTTATTAAAAAAAATTTTTTGTTAATACTCATCTGAGAATATTTTTCCATTGATTTTTAGCAAGAATGGAAGAGAGAGGAAGAGACAGAGAGAGAGAAACATCGATGTGAGAGAGACATTGACTGGTTGTCTCCTGCATACACCCTGGGGATCGAGCCTGCAACCAAGGTATGTGCCTTTGACAGGAATTGAACCTGGGGCCCTTCAGTCTGAAGGGGGGCACTCTATCCACTGAGCCAAAGTTGCTAGGGCTCCTTTTTTTAAAAAATCTTCACCCAAAGAGAGAGGATAATTTCCCTCCACTGATTTTTAGAGAGAGTGGGAGGGAAGAAGGAGGAGGGAGAGAGAGAAACATCGGTGTGAGAGAGGGACATCAATTAATTGTCTCCTACATGCACCCTGACCAAGGATGGGGACTGAACTCGAAATGGAGGTACATGCCTTTTATTGGGAATCGAACCCGCGACCGTTCAGTCCGTGTGCCTATGCTTTAACCACTGAGCAACCGGTCAGGACTGAACTTTTCCTTTTACATCATACAGTGGCCCTATTTATCCTCCATAAAGCTTTTTATCTTAAATTCTGTTTTATCTGATAAAAATAGTTCTTCTCCCTTTTCTTGGTTAATATTCATTTGAATTATTTTTTTTCTATCATTTTAGCTGTGAACTGAGTCCTTATAATTTATATGTTTCTATAAAAGCACATAGCTGAATCTGATTTATTTTTATCAAAGTTCAGAATCCACTTGCCTTTACTGTTAAATTTTGGTTTATCATTTTGTGATACCACTGCTTTTTTACCCTTCTTTTTCTATGCTATTCTCCTATTTTTCCTGAGTTTTATTGTTTTCATCATGCCTTCCTTCCTATGAAGTCATATAATCTATTTCTATTATTTTAGTGATTATGTTTAAAATGCCAACAGACATATTTGACTTAAAGTCTAAAGACAATATGTGGTTATCATTATACTAAATAAGTCAATGTTTATTTTGAAATATTTACCCCAGGTTACCAATTATTTAGCTCACCATCCCTTCTTAGCTCTTATTTCTTCCATCTTAGGTTCAATTTTCTTCTTCCTGAAGTACATCTTGAGCAATTCAATTAGCAAGGGTTGTTAATGGTAAATTCTCTCAGTCTCTTTGAAAAGGCCTTTATTTCACACTACTGTTGACAGTGTAGCTAGGTTTAAAATTCGAGGCTGTCAATAATTTTCTCATCACTTTGAAATATTATTCCAATGTTTTCTGACTTCCAATGTTGCTGTTAAGAAATTAGTTGCAGGCCCAGCCAGTGTGGCTCAGTGGTTGAGCATTGACCTATGAACCAGGAGGTCACAGTTCGATTCCCGGTTGGAGCATATGCCCGGGTTTCGGGCTCGATTCCTGGTAGGGGACATGCAGAGGACAGCCAATCAATGATTCTCTCTCACCATTGATGTTTCTATCTCTCTCTCCTTCTCCCTTCCTCTCTCTGAAATCAATAAAAACATATTTTTAAAAAAATTTGTTGTGGGTCTCATAGTCTTTCCTTCATAAATAATTGGTCTTTGCCCTAGCTGGTTTGGCTCAGTAGACAGTTGGCCTGTGGACTGAAGGGTCCCAGGTTCGATTCTGGTCAAGGGCACATACCTCAGTTGCAGGATCCTCCCTGGGGTGCGTGCAGGAGGCAATGAATCAATGTGTTTGTCTCACATTGATGTTTCTCTCTGTCTTTCCCTTTCTCGTCCACTCTCTCTAAAAATCAATGGAAAAATATCCTCAGGTGAGGATTAAAAATAATAATAATTGGTCTTTATTTTGAGCTGCTTTTCATGTTCTGTAGCTTTACAATTTTGTGTCCAGATGTGGATTCATTTTTATTTGTAGTGCTAAGGATTACTGGGCTTCTGAATCTGAGGACTCATTTCTTTCACCAATTCTGGAAAAAATTCAGCCATTCTCTGTTTGACTACTGTCCCTCCTCAATTTCTTTATCTTCTTCCAGAATTCTTTTCAGACTTATGCTAAACCTTCTAGTTTTATCCTTCACATCTCTTGACCTTTTTCATATTTCCATCTCCTTTATTTTTTTCTGTGCTGCATTCTGGGTAATTTATTCAAGTTTACCTTCCAATTCAGCTGTGTCTAACGAATAAGTTATTTACTTCAATTTAAAAATTTCTATAAATTCTGTCCCTCTCCCCCCAATTCTCTTTATGTTTTGATAGTGTCTTGTCCTCTTCTTAGGATTTTCACAAATTTAAACACCCTAATATTTCCATTATCTAGAGCAGCAGTTCTCAACCTGTGGGTTGCGACCCCTTTGGGGGTCGAACAACCCTTTCACAGGGGTTGCCTAAGACCATCGGAAAACACATATATAATTACATATTGTTTTTGTGATTAATCACTATGCTTCAATTATGTTCAATTTGTAACAATGAAATTGGGGGTCACCACAACGTGAGGAACTGTATTAAAGGGTCGCGGCATTAGGAAGGTTGAGAACCACTGATCTAGAGGGAGAGAGTATAGCCCTAAATGTTATAAGCCTGGAGTATCCTATCTAATAATAGACAAAGATGGTAATTGACTGTACCTTCACTATGCCTCCCATTGGCTAATCAGCATGATATGCAAATTAGCCGCCAACAAAGATGGCAGCTAATTTGCATACTGCAGGCAGGGCGGGACAGCGCGAGCCGCCATCCGGGCCCGTGTGCAGCCCTGCCCCCAGCCGGCCCCCGCGTGCCGCCTAAGCCCCGCCCCCAGCTGGGACCCCCATGTGCCGGCTGGCCCGCCGCAAGGGCCTTCGGGTTTATAAAGGAGCAGAAAAGGCCCCCCCGGGGGGCCGACGCCCCAACACCTAGGAAGAGGGGAAGGGCGTTGGAGGCCCCCCCCTGGGTGGCCTTCTTTTGGGGCACCATGGCGATCCCAGAGCAGGAAAGTGGGGGAGGGCAGGCAGCCCCCAGGAGGGGCTGCCCCCAGGTCTCCGCGGCGATCTGGCGATCTGTGAGCAGGAAAGCGTGGCCTGCAGGCAGCACCCCACCCTGGCCACAGCTCAAGGAAGAGTACAATACGCAGTGGAGGCCAGGAGCCTGAGAGATCAACACAGAGGGGCACCTGCTCCAAGCCTCCACGGTGTGCTAGGGGGCAGGCCCCCAGCAGACACACACACACACACACACACACACACACACACACACACGGAGCGCCTGCTCTGAGCCTCCTACGCAGCTGGGGGCAGGCCCCCAGTGGTGACACACAACTGTAAACTGTAATTTTGCTACTGTTATGAATCGCAATGTAAATATCTGATATGCAGGATGTATTTTCATTGTTACAAATTGAACATAATTAAAGCATAGTGATTAATCACAAAAACAATATGTAATTATATACGTGTTTTCCGACGGTCTTAGGCGACCCCTGTGAAAGGGTTGTTCAACCCCCAAAGGGGTCGCGACCCACAGGTTGAGAACCGCTGTACTAGCATCTGGTGGTTGAGGCCAGAGATGCTGCTATACATCCCACAATGCACACGACAGCTCCCCACAGCAAAGGATTATCAGCCTAAAGCATTAATAGTGACAAGGATGAGAAACCATGACGAAATGACTACTATGGAATCCTCACTAATCTTGAGCTTCTCTAAAGCTATGGGAAAAAACCAAACAAGCTATCGATATGGTTTTAATTACAAAAGAATTTTGCTTATCAGTTAACTTCCTGTTGCCAATAGAGGAAGTAGTGCTAAGAAAAATTTGCAATCTCATACACTGTGATTCACAGAATGTTGAATTCAATCTCCAAAGAAGAAATTTCAGGTTTCTTGAAAAGGTAGCAAATAATTTATAACTCTCTCAAGCTCTAAATATATAAAAACACATATTCTCCTACATACTTTTACAGATTCCACATAAGCATGCAAGTACTCTTAGCTCACAGATTCTCAGCCTTAGAAAGTTGGAGTGTTAGAAAACTACATTCTCCATTATGCTATAAACATCCTGAGGGTAGGATATATTTTATTCATTTCTATTTTCAATAGTTAGCATAGGTGCTATCATTCAAGAACTTAATCAATGTTTGCTGCATTGCTCAGTGCTCATCTTCGTTTAAGCTTGAGCCCCAAAGATTGTAAAACCTATATGTTTCACGCTCTGTGAATCTAGATGGCCTCCTAAGAGTGATTTCATGTCTTTATTTCCTGAACTAATAAACAGAGATGTGTCAGGAAACCCTGCCTATCTTGTAGGACCCAAATGATCATACATTAGCAAATAAAGCAAAAAAAAGGGCAACTAGTAAAATGTCATACAATTGAGTGAGAGATCTCACCTGGACCACTTGCCATAGGAAATCCTGGTTCCATCCTAACTGAATTTCCAGCTCCCATGGGTCCATTCATTCTCACATCTTGGCTTCGGTTCTGAGCCAAAGCCAGGTTGATAGCACCTTCCCCTGAAAATGACAGTCATGTTATAAAAAGGAAATCATCAGAATAAATGCAAATTTTATTTTTTAAAAAAGGTATACAAGAGTTGTAATTTTCTGTAAGTTTAATACTAGATGGGTCTGTCTTCAACCTCATCTGAACAGGTTTACTTACATGAAGCATGAGAACATAACCAATTCTCACAATATAGAGATGGGCAATGATTAATGATACATAGCATCAGCAAAGAGCTTGGAACTCTGGATATTTATTTTCAACCAGCGAAGAGAGAGAGAGAGAGAGAGAGAGAGAGAGAGAGAGAGAGAGAGAGAGAGAGAGAGAGAATGTGTGTGTGTGTGTGTGTGTGTAGGGAAAAAACAGAATGGGGACACTGTAATATTTGTGAGCAAAATACCATTTTCCTTTTCAATAACTGCAATATAAATAGATATCCACCAGAGAAATTGATGCAATGAAGAGTAAATAAGTTGCTAAGTGCCCATAGACAGACAAATGGATAAAGATGTGATACACATATGCAATGGCATATATAACTTAGTCATAAAAATGAATGAAATTGTGCCATATGCGACAACATGGATGGACCTAGAGGTTATTATGTTAAGTGAATGATTTTACTTATATGTGGAATCTAAAAAACAAAAAAAAGAACAAACAAAACAGAAATAAACTCATCAATACAGAGAATAGATGGTTGCCAGATGGAGGGAGATGGGGGGGATGGGTAAAAAAGTTTGTGAAGGCTAAGATTAAGAAGCACAAATTGCCAGTTATAAAAATAGTCATGTAAAATACAGCATAGAAACATAGTCAATAATATTGTAATAACTATATATGGTATCAGATGGGTATTAGACTTATTGGGGCGATCACTTTGTAAGTTACATAAATGTTTAATCACTATGTTGCACACAAGAAATTAATATAATATTGTATGTCAACTTTAATTGAAAAAAAAAAGAGTAGATAGGTTGTTACTTATCTATCTCTGAGACATCTGTCTCATGATTAGAACAACATTTGTATAGGATTGTTAATGCCTACAAAATTTTGTCTAATTTGAACCTCATAATAACCTGGTAGGTAATGTCACTAGAAGTGTTCTAATTGAGTGTACCCTAAAGTTAGAGGCAATTTAAATATTACTTGGTTTAATGATAAAAAGGTCTTTGAGCCCTGGCTGGTGTGGCTCAATTGGGTGAGCGCTATCCCATGCACCAAACGGTTGCCGGTTCGATTCTTGGTTAGGGCACATGCCTGCATTGAGGGCTCAATCCCTAGTAGGGTCTGTGCAGGAGGCAGCAGATGGATGTTTCTCTTCCTTTCCTTTCCTCTCTAAAATCAATCAATCAATTAATTAATAAGTATGTGAAGTAAGTTTTGGGGTGCTTCACGCCTTTAAAATTTTGACTGCTGTTATGCTGGAGAACAGCACCACCTTATGGACAAATAAAAGTATAGCTGGCCTGTGGCTGAGGAGTTGAAAGTTTTCATTCACTCAAGTCAGAATCAGATGATAAAAAAGGAAGCTAATGTCCTCAACAAAATTCTAGCAAATAAGATTCAGCATTACTATAGAAAGATCATACACCATGACCAAGTGGAATTTATTCCGGGGATGCAAGGATGGTACAATATCCGCAAATCAATAAATGTGATACTCCTTAACTAATAAAAAAATAAATAATAAATAAATAAATGTGATACATCACATAAAACAAATTGAGAGATAAAAATCACATAACCTTATCAATCAATGCAGAAAAAGCATTTGACAAAATCCAACACCCTTTCTTGATAAAAACTTCAGCAAAGTGGAAATAGAGGGATCATACCTCAACATAATAAAAGCCTTATATGACAAACCTACAGCCAACATCATAAGCAATGAGCAAAAACTAAACACTAAACTCATTTCCCCTAAGAACAGGAACAAGACAGGGATGCCCACTTCCACCACTCCTATTCGACATAGTACTGGAAGTGCTAGCCACAGCGATCAGACAAGAAGAAGAAATAAAAGGCATCCAAATTGGAAAAGAAGTAAAACTGTCCTTATTTGCAGATGACATACTATACATAGAAAACCCCAAAGACTCCATCAAAAAACTACTAGACCTAATAAATGAATTCGGCAATGTAGCAGGATACAAAATTAACACCCAGAAATCTATGGCCTTTTTATACACCAATAATGAACTCACAGAAAGAGAAATGAAAAAAACAATCCCATTTACCATTGCACCAAAAAAATTAAAATACCTAGGAATAAACTTAACTAAGGATGTAAAAGACCTGTACTCAGAAAACTATAGGACATTGAAAAAAGAGATAGAGGAAGACATAAACAAATGGAAGAATATACCATGTTCATGGATTGGTAGAATCAACATCATTAAAATGTCCATACTGCCCAAAGCAATCTACAGATTCAATGCAATCCCCATTAAAATATCAACGGCATATTTCAAAGATCTAGAACAAACTCCAAAAATTCACCTGGAATAAAAAAAGACCCCAAATAGCCACAGCAATCCTGAGAAAGAAGAACAAAGTTGGAGGGATCACAATACCAGATATCAAACTATATTACCAAGCCATGGTTCTCAAAACTGCCTGGTACTGGCACAAGAACAGACATATAGACCAATGGAACAGAACAGAGAACCCAGAAATCAACCCAAGCCATTACGCTCAATTAATATTTGACAAAGGAGGCAAGAGCATACAATGGAGTCAAGACAGTCTCTTCAATAAATGGCGCTGAGAAATTTGGTCAGATACATGCAAAAAAATGAAACTAGATCACCAATTTACACCATACACAAAAACAAACTCAAAATGGATAAAGGACTTAAATGTAAGATGGGAAACCATAAAAATCCTACAAGACTCCACAGGCAGCAAAATAGCAGACATGTGTCGTAGCAATATATTTACAGACACAGCTCCTAGGGCAATGGAGACTAAGGAGAAAATAAACAAATGGGACTACATCAAAATAAAAAGCTTCTGCACAGCAAAAGAAACCATCAACAAAACAGCAAGAAAGCCCACTGCATGGGAGAACATATTTGCCAATGATATTTCAGATAAGGGTTTAATCTCCAAAATTTACAGAGAACTCATACAACTTAACAAAAGGAAAATAAATGATCCAATCAAAAAATGGGCAAAGGATCTAAATAGACACTTTTCGAAAGAGGCCATACAGAAGGCCCAGAGACATATGAAAACATGCTCAAAGTCACTAATCATCCGAGAGATGCAAATCAAAACAATGAGATACCATCTCACACCTGTCAGAATGGCTATTATCAACAAATCAACAAACTACAAGTGCTGGATATGGAGAAAAAGGAACCCTCGTGCACTGCTGGTGGGAATGCAGACTGGTGCAGCCACTGTGGAAGACAGTATGGAGTTTCCTCAAAAAGTTAAAAATGGAACTCCCATTTGACCCAGTAATCCCACTTCTAGGACTATATCCCAAAAAACCAGAAAAACCAATCAGAAGGGATATATGCACCCCTATGTTCATAGCAGCACAATTTACAATAGCTAAGATTTGGAAACAGTCTAAGTGCCCACCAGCAGATGAGTGGATTAAAAAACTGTGGTACATCTACACAATGGAATACTATGCCACTATAAAAAAGAAGGAACTTTTACCATTTGCAACAGCATGGATGGAACTGGAGAGCATTATGCTAAGCGAAATAAGCCAGTCAATGAAAGAAAAATACATGATCTCACTCATATGTGGGATATAATGATCAACATAATTTGATGAACAAGAATAGATCCAGAGACAAATAGGAGGAGCAGGAGGGGGGGTTTAGAGAGCAACCAAAGGACTTGTATGCATGCATATTAGCATAACCAATGGACACAGACACTGGGGTGGTGGGGGCTTGCCCAGGGTGGGAATGGCTGGGGGAGGGGGTCAATTGGGGAAAAAGGAGACATATGTAAAACTTTAGACAATAAAAAAAAGGAGGAAGCTAATGGAAAAAAAAAGGAAGCTAATGAGAGCACAACAGTTTCCTCTGTCTCGTCACTGATGTATGTTAGTTTTCTGTTTTAACCAGGCAGGTTGGTTAGTCACAGGGAACAAACATCCTACCAATAAGAGACCAATCACCAGCCCAGCCAGTGTGGCTCAGGGGTTGAGCGTCAACCTATGAACCAGGAGGTCATGGTTTGATTCCCAGTCAGGGCACATGCCCAGGTTGTGGGCTCGATCCCCATTAGGGAGCGTGCAGGAGGCAGCTGATCCATGATTCTCTCTCATAATGGATGTTTCTCTCTCTCCCTCTTCCTTCCTCTCTCTGAAATCAATAAAAATATTAAAGAGAGAGAGAGAGAGAGAGAGAGACCAATAACCAGGGCTACAAAGATGCTCTTAGTTGCCTTTGGGAGTTAGGATTAAAAGAGAGAAATATAGATCCTGAGGGTTTCCAATAAAGGGAAAGAACTATTAATATACCAATCCTGCTAGGACATCCTACGCAGAATGAGTACTGTTTTTAAAATGGACATCAGATCATGTCATTTCTCTACTTAAAACTACTCCATTTCTTCTCACTGCTTTAGAAATGCAAGTCAAACTTCTTAATAGGGTCTACAATACCTCTATCTATCTAGCCCAGTGCTGCTCAACAGAAATATAATACAAGCAACACATGTAATTTAAAAATTTCTAGAAGCTGCAGTAAAAAGGTAAAAATAAACTGGTGAAGTTAACTGCAATATACTTACTTATTAACCCAATACATGTAACATATTATTATTTCAATATACAATTAATATAAAAATCATTAATGAGATACCTTACATTCTTTTTGGGGAGAGCTAAGTCTTCAAAATCTAGTATGAATTTTACACTTAAAGCACATTTCCAGTGCTCAATATCCACATATGGCTTGTGGCTACTATAATGGACAGCCCAGATGTGGCCCTTGCCTATGTCTCTAACCTTGAAAACTTACACTATTTTCTCCTTCAATAAAATAAATTCAGCTTTTGTGGCCTTTTTTTTTAGTTTCTTGGGTACACAAACCTGCTTCTCACCTCAAGGTCTTCGAGAATGCTGTTCCCGCTGCCTAGGTCTCCTGCACGATTCTCACGTTAAGTCAATGCCTCAATTTTCACATAATCTTAAGTGTCACAGGCCAGAAAGGCCTCCTCTAATCATCTTATCCAATGTTATGTCACCTTATCAGAACATCCTGTTATTTCTTCAGAGCACATCCCATGTAAATACTTATTTACTTGCTTTCTTGCCTGTATCCCCATCACTATACAAAGGTAACCAATAGTCTGTCCTAGTTCCTTTATGTCTGTTGTCTCAGGATAGTTATTTTACTCTCAAAAAAAGGATAAGTCCATCCTAGTTATGCCCTTTATATACACAGAACAGTGCCTGGCACCTGGTAGATACTCATTAGCTATTTACTGAGTATATGATGAAGAGTCATCTTATCATAACCTTATAAAGAATTATAGGCATTTTTCTATATGATAAATGCATTCCTGGAAAATCTCACATTCTATAAAATCTCACACTGAAAATAACAGGTTTTAGTAGAAAAACATTGTTGGGGCAAACTCAAAACTCATGCAGCTCTGTAACCAGAGCTTTAATAAAAACAAAATTGGTAGAGACAACATGCCCCAAAATACTAGAGTGGAAATGCCTGGTGAAAGGTGCTAAGATAATGCAGATGCAGTGGTGCTCCGAGCCAGTGGGACTGCCATTAAGGCAGGCACAGGAGGAAATGAAACTTGTCACAAGCCGAGAGCCATGGAATGTTGGGGGGTGCACTTCTGGGGAATATACTTGAATGTAAGTTCTCATTTTTAATTTTCTTAAAATAAAGCTGAAAGGACTTCCACCTATGCAGCAGCTGAACTAAAGGCTCCCCCCAGCCCCATATGGATATTTATCCTTCTATTCACACTATTCTAGTTCCCCTGCCCAGGAACAATCCCATATGAATAAAGACAATTTCCACATTATACTGCTATTATTCCCCTAACTGCTAACTACATGTAACTATGCTAAGTTTTATTAAAAACAAACAACAAAAAACATGTGGAGCCCTAGCTGGTTTGGCTCAATGGATAGAGTGTCAGTTTGTGGGCTGAAGGGTCCCGGGTTTGATTCTGGTCAAGGGCACATGCCTGGGTTGCGGGCTTGATCCCCAGTAGGGGATGTGCAGGAGGCAGCCAATCAATGATTCTCTCTCATCATTGATGTTTCTATCGCTCTCTCCCTCTCTCTCCCTCTCCCTTCCTCTCTGAAATCAATAAAGACATATTAAAACACACACACACACACACACAAAACACCAACATGTAGAGAATACTACTGGCTCCCAAACTTGCCTGTTACAGATCAGCTATAGCCTATGAGCCAAATCTAGCCTGTTGCCTGTTTATTTAAATAAAGTGTTATTGGAACACAGCCATACTTATTCATTTACACATTGCCGATGGCTGTTTTTTTGCTACAACAGTTGAGTTGTTGTGACAAAGTCAACAAAATTTATTCTCTGGCCCTTTACAAAAAATATTTGCAGACTTCTGCTTTAAATCACCATGAATTTACAGAAGGGTCACAAAATGCCCTCAAAAAAGATGTCTCCCCAATTCCCTCGCCAAAACTCAAAAAAGGGAAGGTACAAGGAGTGTTCTTCACTGGAGAACAGACTGTTCGGGGAACAACCTGTCCCTCCACCCTTGCAGCAGACACTATGACAGTGGCTACACCTCCCCATACAACTTACAAAGGCATCAACTTACTACCAGTTTCACAAAAGCAACAGCTGCTGCCACCACTTTCACTCCTTCCTGAGTTCTAAGAGAATGTGGAGAGAGAAAGGAGATCCCCCAGGGATACACGTTACCTAAAAGTTAAAGACCTTCTTTCTGTAATATGTGAATTTAATAATATCTAGAAATGTTATCTATTTTACCTCTTTGCTGGTACCTACGTTTTAATTTCTGGCTATTAACAATAAAGGGGAGCCAGTATCTTACCCTTTTAAGAACTTGTAGGAAGTAGGTCTGATTAAAAGAAACTGGTGTTTCCTTTCTCCAGTGGAAAACACTACCAAAAAGGCCCTTTTAACTCAGGTAAATAGGTAACAGAGACCACAAAACATTTGGGGTTTTCACTTATGTGTTTCTTATAAAGAGTACATGTGCTTATGTGCTTATAAACAGTCAATATAGTGTAATTATATCCAATACTTGTTTCACTTCCACTCTTCCTAAAAATTCACTATATCCTATAGATTGCTGTGAATTGATTTTACTTTCCTGAATCCTTTTAGACAACCAAACATTTTTCAAAATAAACTAGTTATTGTTTAAGCCACTATTCCCTCGTTTATCAAATGATGTTGAACCCCATTTTTCTTTCTTTCTTTTAAAATGTTTTTATTGATGTTTGGAGAGAGAAAGGGAGAGGGAAGGAGACATCGATGTGAGAAACAATTGACCGGCTGCCTCCTGCACACCCCCTACTGGGGATCGAGCCCACAACCCAGGCACAAGCCCTGACCAGGAATCGAATTGTGACCTGGTTCATAGGTTGACACTCAACCAGTGAGCAACAACGGCTGGGCTCAGCTGCTGAGGTTTTGTGGAGCATTTAGGTTCTAAGCAAGCACAGGGTCAGGAAGGCTTGGCCTGCCAGTGGAAGGTAAGACTGAAAACGTTGGTTGCCACCTGCCTGCATCACATAAGAGGGAAGGAGATGGTTTTGGTTCACTGGGCACCCAAAGATAGAACCTCCTTTGTGCTCCCCCACACTTGGTACTTATACCTCTCACAGGTTTGTTTGCCTCACCAAGGTCATGAACTCCTTCTGATTTCATAAAAACAAGGACTATATTTTATTTAGCACTGTATTCTGAGTGCTGAAACAAAGTGTTGCCATTATATATGTGTTTCCCTTGCTTTCATTCAACATATATTTACCAAAGAACCTAAAACATGTACAGTCAAGCAGAGATCCAACGGTAAGCCAAACAAGACATGCTCCCTATCCTACTTAAGCTTGCAATCTATGGGGGAACAAAACAATCATCAAATAACTGCTCTAATGAAAGTGTGATCTGAGGGGGGAAATACAGGCTTTTGTGAGTATACATAACAAAAAACTATGACTGAGTCCAGGAGTTCAGAAAATACATCCTACAGAAGATGTAAGCTGATACTGGAAGGCTGAGTAGGTGTTTAAGGGAAAACGATAGGGAACAATATTCATTTGAGAAGCCATCAATGCCAGGGACCTGTGACAGGAGGAAGAAATGCATATTCAAGGAACCAAAAGCAAGCTGGAAAGGCTGGAACACAGCAAAGAGGAGAGTTGTACAAGATAAGGCTGGATGAAAAAGGTAGAGGTCAGACCATGCAAAGCCTGAGGTCATAATAAAGAGTCTAGTCTTTTGAACAACAGCAAGCCATAGCAGGGATTTAAGTTTAAGCTGTGTGTGTTTATGTAGTATATTTTCATTTTGAAAAGATCACTCTGGCGAAGTATTTGAAAAATGAATACTACTACAAAAGAATTGTTCAGGGTCTCTTAATCTCTGTTAGATAAGTAAAGATATAAAAACTAAGGCTTAGTTGGTAGAAGGAAGCAACTGAAATCAGATATTCTTCAAAAGACAAATCAGTTTCTGGTCAGAATGCCAGTAAAATCAAAGTATGATAGGCCAACAGCCAAAGTCAGCCACAGGAACAGAGTCTGAGGCTACAGATGCTGAAGCATCAGGACCCAACTAGAGACTCAATTCCTCTTTATCCTAAAGGGCTACAATGTGAAGCACAGGTTACGTAAGTTACTTGGCATTCTAAAACTGAAGAGAGGATTAAAGCAGCACAGGAAATCATGCTACATTCTGCTGCTGTTATGATTTGGGTCCAGACAGGCACCTTCAATCTGAACGGAGAGAATCCCCAGATCCCGAAGCTGCTGGTTGTTGCTCTGAGCCAGGATCCGTAGCCGCTCCGCTGCTTCTCGGGGGATGTTGAATGTCACACGCACACTATTCCAGGGCTCCACCTTCTGTACCTTTAGCTTGCTGGATTCTTGGTTGTGAAAGAAAGAGAATAATATTAGCAATCTTTTAGCAACTAGAAGACATGAAACAAACAACAACAAAAAGAAAAAAGAGCAGGCAAAGCACTAGCTTGGAGTAGCTAAGCAGCTTAGGTTTTGATGTTAGATAGACTTCAAACCTAATCCTAACTTTGCCACTTAGCACCAGGGTGCCCATGAACAAGTTATTTGATCTTTCTGAAAATTACCTTGCTCTTCTCTAAAATCATGAAAAAACTACTTAGAGATTGTGAGTGCTAAATGAGATAATATGTCCCAAAAATCTAGTACAGGACCTACTACACCATAGCTACTGAATAAATAGAAAGCAGTAAAATAGAGTAAGGAATATGAGAGAAGAAAGAGGTTAAGTTTAAATTAATAGAATAATATCTATTCTGGACTCAGATTAATGTATGTGAACTGAGAAACTGAGAACATTTAAGTCTCAAATTTCAAGTGAGATTCTATAAAAATTCAATTGGCAGATATGTCAACTGTTGAATATGTACAAAGGAATCTGCAGCTTATTTAAAGAAACAGTACTATAAAAGACACTAGTAAATTTACTTATAAAAAGGTTAAGCAAAAAAAGGAAGAAAAAAGGTTAAGCAATTTTACCTCTTCAAATAAAATATTTGAAATTTTAATACTCATATTTAAATATTCACTGAGCATCCCTGTGGAAGATAATTATAGAGACAGAGAGGAAACATATCTTATAATGTCCTATAAATGTTTCAGTTTAAAGAGGGCTTAAGTCTTGATTCTTTATGTCTTTGATTTTTAAATCTTTACCTACCTTAAACAAGAGTACAATTTCCACTGAAGCACATGAAACTGAGGGGGAAAACAACATAATTTTTTAAAAAATATATTTTATTGATTTTTACAGAGAGGAAGGGAGAGGGATAGAGAGTTAGAAACATCAATGAGAGAGAAACATTGATAAGAGAGAAACATCAATCAGTTGCCTCCTGCACACCCACTACTGGGGATGTGCCCGCAACCAAGGTACATGCCCTTGACTGGAATCAAACCTGTGACCCTTCAGTCCGTAGGCCGATGCTCTATCCACTGAGCCAAACTGGTCAGGGCAAACAACATAATTTGACAACCAAGCTTAGTTAAGATATGAAAACATTACATTTCAGCAAGTCTGAAAAATCAATGCAAACTTCAGCACATGTTTTTAAAAGAAAATATAAAAATTAACTAATTGAGGAGGTAATATTGTTTGTAATTATATTTTACAGATGGAAAAACAAATCCCAGGACCAGGTAGCAGACTAAAAACCTTTTTTTTTTCCAACAACGCCAGACAAAATAATTTTCCCTTTTGTTAAAACTCAGCTAAGTTAAATCTTTTGTATCCTCTATTCAGTTATACATTTTAATATTAAGAAAATGGTCTTGCTCTAGCTGGTTTGGCTCAGTGGATGGAGCGTCGACCTGCAGACCAAAGGATCCCAGGTTCAATTCCAGTCAAGGGCATGTATCTTGGTTGCAGGCTTCTCCCCGGCCTGGGCCCTGGTCAGGACTCATGCAGGAGGCAACCAATCGATGTGTTTCTCTCACATCGATGTTTCTCTCTGTCTTTTCCTCTCTCTCCCACTCTCCCTAAAAAAAAATCAATGGACAAAAATATCCTCGGGCGAGGACTAAAAAAAAAAAAAAGGAAAATGAACTTGTGGGCATATCTGTTCTCAAAATAAGAAATATCCACGGATAGGGGAAAGTGCCTACATGCTGCCTAAAGCCCCTGCCAACTCCAAAACCATTATATATTGAGAGTTAACTTACCCAGACATGAAATTCACTTGTTCTAATGTGGAAAAAAGAGATCACTTGCTAAGAGCAGTGAGATAATACAATCACAGAAATTTAGAAAGAATTAGGCAATATTTAGTTCAAGTCTATATTACAGGCAAGAAAACTGAAGCCCAGAAAGGCTAAGTGATTGGCCCAGGATCCTGTGGCTACCTGGCAGCATCAGAGATGGCATTAAAATCCTGCTCTGATTCTCAGGTCAATTTCCTTTTCATGACACTTATGCCTCCGAACAGCAAAAAGCAGGAAGCTTGGGATCCTGTTTCCACAGAGTACAGGTGCTACAGGGCTTCTTCCTAATCTGAAGAGTACTGGAATCTTGTATGTGGTCTAGACAAACATCAAATAGGCTATGACATTATCTACTTGTGATTTGGTTTTAAAAAAATCCTTGTTTATATATAGCTACATTTTATCAAAAGTTTTTAAAAGTTCCATCATATTTGAGAAGATACGATTTAAAACATATTTTTGCACCAAGTATATAATCTAATAACTGTATAGGTCAGGGTTTGGTAATTTATTTAAAAGCAATGAAAAAATTGACTCAGCAATTTAAAAATAAGGGGAAAAATGTGGGTAATTAAGAGCAATGAGCAAGTTCAGGCCTAGGTGGGCCCTTATAAAATGATATATTATGACTGTGATTATGGTGACAATGACGGTGATAACTGCAACTTTAACACATAAAAGTCTCTAATACTATGCTAAATAGTACATTAACTATAAAGAAATCTTACGCAACATACTAAAAAAGTACTTGAAAAAAAACACACAGCAGCTTCCCTCCTGACATCAAATCTCAAAAGAAAAAAATACCCATGCCTAAAAAAATCTAATGAGCACTTGATCAAATCAAGATTTGTGATAGAAAGATAAAACCTAGGCTTTGCACTAAGTCTGAAGGAATTACATAACTGTCCAACCAGGAAAGATGGAGAACACCTAAACTAAGATTTAAAAACACAATGTGTGGGGGGGGGGGGTCGATCGGGAAAAAAGGAGACATATGTGATACTTTAAACAATAAATAAGTAAATACCTACATACATACATACATACATAAAATAAAGTGCCAAATTGCCCAAAAACAAAAACACAAATGGCCACAAGACCAAGACAGGTAATCTAAATGTGTGAAGAGATCAGATGGAAATTGTGATGAGGTGAGGGGCTGCCTTTGGTGCTATTCAGCATCATCTGGGGCAGAGAAAGAGCGCAAAGCTATCAGATCTTTCCATTTTTACAGAAAAATCCAAAACATGGATTTTTATGTAAAATATTTAAAATTTTAAAGCATTGGCAATGAAATTCAAACATTAAAAAATTTAAAAAACAAAACAAAACAAAAAAATGAAAGTGGGCCATAAGATGCGGCTTATGGTTGGATTCAGTAGGCTGTTGGTTAGTATCCTCTGATCTAAAGTTTAAGAAAACAAATTTCAAGCATACTTTAAGTAGAACCATGGAGTAAAAGACTTAAAGATCCAGTCTAAACTCTTCATTTTATACACAAGGAAACTGAAGGCCAGAGAGTTAGAAACAATAAATATATTTGGGTTTTGAGACTTACTCCTATCCACTAGAGCAGGTTATTTACGTATTGCTATGTTAAGTTCAGTTCCTCCATGAACTTAAAAGAAACACAATAGCATTTCTTTAAAAAAAGGGAAAAAATCCTAAAATTCCAACTTTACAATTAAAATGAGTTTTTCAGCCCTGGCTGGTTTGGCTCAGTGGATAGAGCATCGGCCTGCGGACTTAAGGGTCCCAGGTTCAATTCCGGTCAGGGGCATGTACCTTGGTTGCGGGCACATCCCCAATAGTGGGTGTGCAGGAGGCAGCTGATGGATGTTTCTCTCTCATCGATGTTTCTAACTCTCTATCCCTCTCCCTTCCTCTCTGTAAAAAATCAATGGAATATATTTAAAATAAATAAATAAATAAAATAAAATAAAATGAGTCTTTCAAACCAGTACAGCAAAATTTTACATTGTAAAACTCAAGATAGTCACAAAAGGGCAAATACTTAGAAGGCAAAAGTAATTAAAGCAAATTACCCATGTGTAACAAATTGGGCACATTCTCCAATATTGTGTCCAATTTCCATTTGAAGTCTTTATCATCTATATTTCCTTTGAAGGCCACAAAGATTGTGGAATCCTCCAAAATACTATCACTTTTTGTGTCATCATCTTCTAGTCCAGAGTCAAAATCCATCTCTGAGTCTTCCATTGTTGATGAACACAAGGAAGTATAGATGTCTTCTAAGTTTGGAAGGTCATCCAAAACCATGGTGAATATTATTCCAGAAGCAAGTGCCAAGTGGACAAAAAGAAAACCTTTGAAAAGAGAATAGAGAAAAAGCATGGCAATGCATAATTATATAATCAACAATGTAGAATCCATAGTTCTTTTTATTTTGTATTTATGTCCATTATGTTATACTAGAGGCCTGGTGCACAAAACTTGTGCACGGGGGAGGGGGCGGGGAGGGGCCCTCAGCCCAGCCTGAGCCCTCTCGCAGTCTGGGACCCTTTGGGGGATGTCCACCTGCCGGGTTAGGCCCGCTCCCCAGGGTGATCAGACCTAAGCTGGCAGTCAGACATCCCCCTGGCAGCCCGGGAGCTCTCAGAGGATGTCCGACTGACTGACGGCTTAGGCCAGTCAGATATCCTTAGCGCTGCTGAGGAGGCGGGAGAGGCTCCTGCCACCGCTGCTGTGTTCGCAGCCATCAGCCCAGCTTGTGGCTGAGCAGAGCTCCCCCTGTGGGAGCACACTGACCACCAGGGGGCAGCTCCTGCGTTGAGCATCTGCCCCCTGGTGGTCAGTGCACGTCATAGTGACTGGTCGTTCCAGGTAGTTCTGCGATTAGGGTCAATTTGCATATTACCTTATTATATAGGATGCTACCTCTTTGTAAGTCTAGAGTATGGGGAGGAGGGAACAAGAGATCATAAAAAAAATAAAACAGCCCTGGCCGGTTTGGCTCAGTGGATAGAGCGTCAGCCTGCAGACTCAAGGGTCCCAGGTTCGATTCTGGTCAAGGGCACGTACCGTGGTTGTGGGCACATCCCCAGTGGGGAGTGTGCAGGAGGGAGCTGATCGGTGTTTCTCTCTCATCGATGTTTCTAACTCTCTATCCCTCTCCCTTCCTCTCTGTATAAAATCATAAAATATATTTAAAAATAAATAAATAAATAAATAAATAAATAAATAAATAAAAATATAAATAAAACAACCCTAGCTGGTTTGGCTCAGTGAATAGAGCGTCGGCCTGTGGACCGGAGGGTCCAGGGTTCAATTTCGGTCAAGGGCACATGCGGGCTGGATCCCCAGTGGGGGGTGTGCAGGAGGCAGCCGATCAATGATTCTCATCATTGATGTTTCTAACTCTCCCTCTCCCTTCCTCTCTGAAGTCAATAAAAATATTTTTAAAAATAAAAAAGAAAATAAAACAAGTATTTTTTGAGAATTTATATAAACCTTTGGGTGACCCCACAACACAAGGAGCTCCCCAAGACTTGCCTTACTCCTGTCCTGACAAGTTTCCAAGAAGCCAGTTTCTAAAGCCCTCCTCTTTAGCTCAGTGGATAGAGCGCTGGCCTGTGAACCAAAGGGTCCCAGGTTCCATTCCCCGTCAAGGGCACATACCTTGGTTGCAGGCTCCTCCCCATACCGGACCCTAATTGGGGCACATGCAGGAGGCAACCGATAACCAATCGATGTGTTTCTCTCACATCAATACTTCTCTCTGTCTTTCCCTCTCTTTTCCACTCTCTCTAAAAATCAATGGAAAAATATTCTTAGGTGAGGATTAAAAAAAAACAAATTCTTATATAAACTATAATTACAACTATGTTTTCTTTTTTAAGATGGATAAGAAAAAAGGACTGAAAATCAATACACTAAAATGCATAATTGTGCTAGGCTAAATATTATAGCTAAATATGCTGTAATATGGTTATATTACTTGAATAAATGGGGAAATGTATTAACCGTTGTTCTCTGAAATAATCAATAAACTTCAAGAGCAAATGCTTTTCAAAAATGAATCTAAGCAATCTTATGGGGGAGGAGGGGAAGTCCTATGTTATAAGTAAATATGGGGGGAAATTTTGACATTTGATCAAAGCATCTTATAGTCTGGTATTATAATTATCAATAAGGAATAGTGAGATTGAGTGGTTAAGAAACAACAGCATTCAGAAAATCCTTTAGAAATACCACTGCCCTGCCCAAACCGGTTTGCCTCAGTGGATGGAGCGTCAGCCTGCGGACTGAAGGGTCCCAGGTTCGATTCCAGTCAAGGGCATGTACCTTGGTTGTGGGCACATCCCCAGTAGGGGGTGTGCAGGAGGCAGCTGATCGAAGTTTCTAACTCTCTATTCCTCTCCCTTCCTCTCTGTAAAAAAATCAATAAAATACATTAAAAAAAAAAAAAAGAAATACCACTGCCCTTAGTCAACTGCCATCTGCATTTTACAGAGTTTAAAGAACTTTACTAATAAAGATAAATAAACAAAGCTTAAAAAAGATTTTTAGGGCTTAAAAGCTGCTGCTCAGCAAGAAAAAGTGATTGCTTAAACTGCATGAAAAATGGTAGCTATTTAGCAGCTGTTCCAAAGTTGAAACAACTGTAAGAAGAGAATTTAAAATTTAAGAAACATTTTCCAAAAGAACCTTTAATTGGAAAGAAGGAAACCAACTGAAAAACCTGGACTTTGACAGTCTTCTAAGGAGGCCATTGGTCATGGTATAAGGCTGTGTATCAAGATTTGAAAAGCTCTCTACTGGCAGATACACAAGTCAGCTAATTTAAATTCAGGAATTACCAGTTTAACAACACCTATGGGCACTACACAAGTGCTTAGAAAACAAGAAACTGAAAGGCAGGCTATGAAAAAAATGGTTGACCTTCCTTCCAGAAAACTTTTTAAAGTAACTTCTTTTAGATAACTTCATTGAGAAGATTCCACTTAAAATCTATTAATAAGGATTTCATATCAAAATAATGACTAATCTTTGAGTTTGAAATGCAGTTCAGCAACCCACTCTTAGAGAGAGAAAACAGACTATAGCTATCTCAAGAGACACATTTGGTCACTTATGGTCATCTATCAAAAGATAATATGTGCTATTTCTCTGGGTTTGCTAAGATTAAATAGCAGTTATCTTGCTCACCCACATAATAAATTTCTAGGTTACTTATTGATTTCAATTCTTACTGGAGCTCTTTAGAATTTTCATGAGGAATCTAAGAAAAAAATGTGATATTTAGGAGAAATTTTAAAAGTAAGCATATTATTTATGCTACATTTCCAAGGTAGAATAAAATAGATTTGTAAATGAAATCATTTCAGGGTACCTAAATAGCTCCAGTTAATGAAGGAAAGCTCTTTATTATAGAAGAATGCCAACTTAAATGTAAAATATATATATATAATTTTAAAAATATAATTTTGAAATTCCTAATAAAATAATTCAGGCAAGGATCATTAATAAAGATAAAATTTTATGTGAAAAACAGACACACAACTGGATAGCACATGATGTCAAAGTATCATCCCAGATTTGTTGCTTGTTAATGGGAAAAATAACTTTACAATGGAAGAACTGTCACTACCTGAACACAATGTTCAACCTTAGCATCATTAGCACAGAAACAACCAGAAATTATGTACAGTATGAAATGCACAGCATTACCTATCAAACAGTCTTGCCAAAAATGTTTAACCTGAATCTAGCAAGTTTTTT
This sequence comes from Myotis lucifugus, assembly GCF_000147115.1. Classification (NCBI taxonomy): domain Eukaryota; kingdom Metazoa; phylum Chordata; class Mammalia; order Chiroptera; family Vespertilionidae; genus Myotis; species Myotis lucifugus. The sequence goes on from NW_005871108.1 coordinate 4,632,097, forward strand.
TAAAAAAAATATTTTTATTGATTTCAGAAAGCAAGGCAGAGAGAAAGAAACATCAATGATGAGAGAGAATCATTGATTGGCTGCCTCCTGCACGCCCCCTGCTGGGGATTGAGCCGGCAGCCTGGGCATGAGCCCTTGACTGAAATTGAACCCAGGACTCTTTAGTCTGCAGGTTGACTGAACCTAGCAAGTTTTTAACAGGAGACAAAGGAACAATTTAACACCATGAAAAAATAATTAGGCAAATCTAGAATATAGGATTTCTGTAGCACAATTGGCTTGCCCTCATAGTAAAAGGTAGATAAAACTATTCTACATTAAAAGAGATTTAAAAGACTTAAACATCAAATGGAGTGTATGGTCCTTTATTGAATCTTGGTTTGAAAAAAAGATGTAAAGCACATTTTTAGGGTAATTAGGAAATTATTACTAATTTTGTTAGGTGTGATAATAATGTTGCTGTGGTCACACAGGACAATGTTATCATTTCTTAAGAGATGCATACTGAAACATTTAGGGGTGAAATGTCATGCTATCTGTAATTTACTTTAAAATACATTAAGCAAATATGGCAAAACAAAATGTTAATATTGGTTAACAATAGGTCATGAGTATATAGGTATTATTTATACCATAATTTTATATATGATTAAAATTGCTCATAATAAAAAGTTTCTTAAAAAAACATATTTATATTATCCTATATAATAAAAGGCTATTATGTAAACTGTCCCCTCAACTGGGAGTTCGACAGGGATTTCAACTGGGAGTTTGACCAGGGGGCGGGGCTGGCCGGCCAACCACCTGTGGCCCCTCACCCTGGCTGGCCTGGTCTGATTCGTCGATTGGGGTGGGCCAGCCGGACCCCACCCATGCACGAATTCGTGCACTGGGCCTCTAGTATCCTATCTAATAAAGAGGAAATAGGCTAATTGACCCTCACGCTGTCACAACGATGGCAGTGCCCACAGCCAATAAGGAGGGAATATGCTAATTGACTGCCGTGCCCTCAAAGATGGCGATGCCCACAGCCACAAGATGGCCAGCAGGGGAGGGCAGTTGGGGGTGATCGGGCCAGCAGGGGAGGGCAGTTGGGAGCGATCAGGCCAGCAGGGAGCAGTTAGATGTCGATCAGGCTGGCAGGGGAGTGGTTAGGAGGTGATCGGGCTGGCAGGCAGAAGCGGTTAGGGGCAATCAGGCAGGCAGGCGAGCAGTTGGGAGCAGCAGTCCCGGATTGTGAGAGGGATGTCCCTGTGGGATCAGGCCTAAACCGGCAGTCGGACATCCCCGAGGGGTCCCAGATTGGAGAGGGTGCAGACTGGGCTGAGGGACACCCCCCCTCCCAGTGCACAAATTTCATGCATCAGGCCTCTAGTTATATTTAGCTATCTGCACCAGTCCTTTCTCTTCAGAATTTTTACCTGGTGCAAGTAGCTGAATAATCGGTAAAATATTGTCACAGGCTATTCAAATTATTTGACTTGGCTGCCATTTGAGCAAAAGACAAAAGACACTATTATCCACATCAGATTATCACAAACTCACATACCTATTGGAGTCAGGCAGGTAAAATAAATAAGAGAAGAACATTGGCTATTAAATGCATTTTCACATACTGTATGAATGGTTTGAGCAATGGGCAACTTGAATACCCATCTATGATGAGCACCTACAACTTTGCTCCAGCTTATTATTTTCCTATGGAGTGATGGGAAGAATTGTAAAGGCCCAGAAATAATACATATTTTGAATTTTAAGAAAAGACAAAAATCCATATATTTAGTGAAATCTCCAGATTTTCAAAGAGATTTACATTTTTGAAAATACTCTATGGGCCAAGTGAAACACACTGCAGCTGCATATGGCCCAGAAGCCATCAGTTTTCAATTTCTAATTAAGTCTGACAATCCAGGTATGACTCATGTGATTGACTAGTACAGCACTAGGCCTGAGTGAACTATGTGGGTTTGGTGTATTGCTGGAGGAAACCAGATATTTAAAATGCATTTAAGTGTTATGATGTACCTCTTGGGAGGTCTGTGGACTCCTCAAGAAAAAAGAGATTAAGCAATCTCTTAATCCCAGAAGAACAGAAGGTTCAAATTTAGTGAATTTTGGTTTCTTTAAATATGCTTAAGTCTCCCATATCTGGTTGAAGGACTATCTTAACCTTTGACAAAACACTAGATGGTGAAGGAAACAGTTTTTTACTTGCTATGTAACGGTACAGCCATTCCATTGCTTGGAATTAAGCCAAGCCATATCCACTCTCTTACATAAGGTTTCACTCACCAAAATATCTTTTTTAATTTTTATCATTTATCCAGGTCATCCTCTACATCCAAACAAGCTGGCATTTTTAGGGACTATATTTCAAGGTAGTCCAAATAAAAATTCTAAAAAAAAAAGAAAAAGAAAGTTACAATATTATATAGAAATTACACAGGTAACCTATTTTTGCAACAGAAGTTAATGTAAATATCACAAGTTATCAAGTCAACTTAGATATCTCCAAACAATATTAAAATAGGGTTTTCTTTAAGCATCTTTTTTTCTGAGATCTTAAACCATTCATCAACAAGCATTCAGAGTATAGAAGCAAACTAAGGGACATATACCAGTTTCACTTAATAATAATCATGAAACTGGGACCCTAAGCATTAGAGTCCTTCCTATACCCTCATTTTTAAACCTGTTAAATTAAAATAAATTAACATCATGCTGCACTGTTTGCAGATACTTGGTGCCAAAACCAAAATATTCTGTATACACACTAAATAAAAGACATACCTGTTCTAGTCCTGGCCAGTGTGCTCAATGGTTAGAGCATAAGCCCTGCGCACCAAAGGGTCACAGGTTCGATTCCTGGTCAAGGGCACATACCTGGGTTGCAGGTTCAATCCCTGCCCCAGTGGGGGTGCATGCAGGAAGCAATCAATTGATGTGTCTCACTAACATTGATATTTCTCTTTTCCTCTCTCTCTCCCTCCCTACCTCCCTTCCATTCTCTCTGAAAAAAAAAAAAAAAATCAATGGGAAAAATATCCTTGGGTGAGGATTAACAAAAAACAAAACAAAACACACACAAAAACCAGCCCCTCCTCCTGGCACTCCAGGTTATTAAAGTGAATCAAATTAAAAAACAAACAAACAAAAAACAATGCACTTCTAATAGAATTTCAAAACTCATTTTTAAACTTCATAAAGTATAGATTTCGTTTTTTCCGACTTTATAATATCTATAATATCTACATATTTTACTCTTCGTTAAATTTTCAGTTTAAGTTCTAAAGTATTCTTTATTATACACACAGAAATTATGTATAAAAAGTGCATAATTTTTTTCTGGCATGCCTCAGAAAAAATTTCCTACTTAATAAAACAATATCTATTTACAATATCTTTAACTTTGCTATTATGGTTTTACATTACTGCCAAATACTGATTTTATAATTTCAAAATTTTAGATGAATATATATATATACTGTGTATTAATAAATTACTAGAGAAAAAATGACCCCTTAATTATTTTTTAATTCAAGAAAATGCCATTTTTAAGTCTTCATGGAACATTAATAAAAATTAAGCTTCAAGAAAGCCATAGAGAAAATTTCAATAAATCCAAAGAGTATCAATAGGATAAAACTGATGACCAGCACTAAAATTATAAATTTAAAATGAAATAAAAAACAAAGGCCTTTCTACCTTAAAATAATAACAAAACCTTAACTTGGGTTAAAAAATAAATGAAAATTGCAAAATTTCTAGAAAACAATAAGGAAAATATTACATATTAGAACCTAAAGAATACAATCAAATCAGCAAAGAAGACTATTCAGTCACAAATACCTTTATCAAAATAAAATGAAAAATAAGTTAATTAAATATCCACTCAAAAAGTTAGGGGGAAAACTAATAATGTAAACTGAAAGAAAGCAAAATAAAGGAATTAATACAGGTGAAAGCAAAAATTAATGAGAAAGTAGAAAAACATTAGCAGAACTAATAAATTAATCTAAAAATTGGTACATTGGGGAAAAAATCAGTAACACAGTTAAACCACTAATTAATCTAGTGAGTGGGGAGAAAACCCTAATATATAAAATAAGAAATAAGAGCCCTAGCCAGTTTGGCTCAGTAGATAGAGCGTCAGCCTGTGGAATGAAGGGTCCCAGGTTCGATTCCGGCCAAAGGCACATGCCCGGGTTGCGGGCTTGATCCCTTTGTGGGGCGTGCAGGAGGCAGCCAATCAATGATTCTCTCTCATCATTGATGTTTCTATCTCTCCCTCTCCCTTCCTCTGTGACATCAATAAAAATATATTAAAAAAAAAAATAAGAGAGCCACAGACACAAAGAAAATTAAAAAGACCAAAGAGACTATTTTACTCAGGCTTCTGCTCACATCTGTCTATGTCAACAATTTTCAATGGGTGTGCCACAAGAATTTTTAAAACATGCAAAACCTGACTACTTAGTCAGGGGCAATGACCTCTTTTCCCTTAGATCAGTGGTTCTCAACCTTCCTAATGCCGCGACCCTTTAATACAGTTCCTCATGTTGTGGTGACCCCCAACCATAAAATTATTTTCGTTGCTACTTCATAACTGTAATTTTGCTGCTGTTATGAATTGTAATGTAAATATCTGATATACAGGATGTATTTTCATTGTTACAAATTGAACATAATTAAAGCATAGTGATTAATCACAAAAACAATATCTAATTATATATGTTTTCCGATGGTCTTAGGCGACCCCTGTAAAAGGGTCGTTCGACCCCCAAAAGGTAGCGACCCACAGGTTGAGAACCACTGCCTTAGATTATCAAATAAAAAAAGTGACAACAGCCAACACAACAACAGCTGTCTGATGTAAATGAATAAAAAATTATCCATATATTTTTTGTCAGATCGGCAAAAAAATAATTTTTGGTGTGCTGCAGAATTTTAGTAATTAGTTAGTGTGCCATGAGATGAAAAGGTTGAAAATTGCTGGTTTATGTAAATATGATAATGCCCCCAAAAGTGCCATGCACAGAATTAATGGAAACACTATTAACCCAGTAGAGAACAGATTAAGTCTAATGATTTGAAACTGTTTCACAGTATACAAAAAGAAAGAAAACTTTCCAATTTTCTTATGAAGCAAATATAGAATGAGCTTCAAAAGCTGAAACAAACTGCAGGCAGAAAGCTACAGATCAATCTCTCCTATACTGCTCAATCTCTCTCACACTGAGGCAAGATTTCTAAGTCAAATTTTAAATAGAATACAAGAGGAGTCAGACAGACTCTTCAATAAATGGCGTTGGGAAAATTGGACAGATACATGCAAAAAAATTAAACTAGACCACCAACTTACACCATACACAAAAATAAACTCAAAATGGGTAAAGGACTTAAACATAAGACGGGAATCCATAAAAATCTTAGAGCCCTGGCTGGCTTGGCTCAGTGGATAGAGTGTCGGCCTGTGGACTGAGGGGTCCCGGGTTCGATTCCGGCCAAGGGCACATGCCTGGGTTGCGGGCTCGATCCCCAGTGAGGGGTGTGCAGGAGGCAGCCAATCAATGATTCTCTCTCATCATGATGTTTCTATCTCTCTTTCCTTCTCCCTTCCTCTCTGAAATCAATAAAGAAATATTTAAAAAAAAAAATCTTAGAGAAATCCACAGGCAGCAAAATCTCAGACATATGCCAAAGCAATATCCTCACAATGGAAACTAAAGAGGAAATAAACAAATGGGACTACATCAAAATAAAAAGCTTCTGCACAGCAAAAGAAACCATCAACAAAACAAGAAAGCCCACTGCATGGGAGAACATATTTGCCAATGTTATCTCCGATAAGGGTTTAATCTCCAAAATTTACAGGGAACTCATACAACTTAACAAAAGGAAGATAAACAATCCAATCAAAAAAATGGGCAACGGACCGAAATAGATACTTTTCGAAAGAGGACATACAGAAGGCCAAGACATATGAAAACATGCTCAAAGTCACTAATCATCTGACAGATGCAAATCAAAACGACAATGAGGTACCATCTCACACCTTTCAGAATGGCTATCTTTCCTAATAATAGACAAACATGTAAATTAACCGTCCCTCCACTATGCTCACCAGCCAATCAGGAGAGTATGCAAATTAACCCAACAAAGATGGCGGTTAATTTGCATATGTAGGGGTGAAGCGGTGGAGCGAAGACTGAAGGCTCCGTCCGGAGCGAAGGCCGGGGTCCCGAGTGCTGGAGGAAAACCGGTGCCAGCAGCCAGGGGAAGGGAAGGCCTATTGCACGAATCTCTTTGTGCAACGGGCCTCTAGTCCTATATAATAAGAGAGGGATACGCTAATTAGCCCAGATATGCTAATTACTCACGACCAGCTATGCTAATTAGTCAGGACCAGTATGCAAATTGACCATCACTCTGGCACAAAAGAAGAGAGGGATATGCTAATTAGCCCAGATATGCTAATTAGTCATTACCAGTATGCAAATTGACCATCACTCCAACACACAAGATGGCTGCCCCCATGTGGCCACAAGATGGCCTGCAGGGGAGGGCAGTTAGGGGTGACCAGGCCAGCAGGGGAGGGCAGTTGGGGGCAACCAGGCCTGCAGGGGAGGGCAGTTGTGGGCAATCAGGCCTGCAGGGGAGGGCAGTTGGGGGCGATCGGGCTGGCAGGGGAGTGGTTAGGCGTGATCAGGCTGGCAGGCAGAAGCAGATAGGGGCAATCAGGCAGGCAGGCAGGCGAGCAGTTGGGAGCCAGCAGTCCTGGATTGTGAGAGAGATGTCTGACTGCCCGTTTAGGACCGATCCCACAGGGCAGTTGGACATCCATCGAGGGGTCCCAGATTGGAGAGGGTGCAAGCTGAGCTGAGGGACACCCCCCCCCCCAGTGCACGAATTTTGTGCACAGGGCCTCTAGTCCTTAACAAATCAACAAATGACAAGTGCTGGCGAGGATGCGGAGAAAAAGGTACCCTTGTGCTCTGCTGGTGGGAATGCAGACTGGTGCAGCTACTGTGGAGAACAGTATGGAATTTCCTCAAAAAGTTAAAAATGGAACTCCCATTTGACCCAGTGATCCCACTTCTAGGAATATATCCCAAGAAACTAGAAACACCAATCAGAAAGGATATATGCACCCCTATGTTCATAGCAGCACAATTTATAATAGCTAAGATTTGGAAACAGCCTAAATGCCCACCAGCAGATGAGTGGATTAAAAAACTGTGGTACATCTACACAATGGATTACTATGCTGCTATAAAAAGGAAGGAACGCCTACCATTTGCAACAGCATGGATGGACCTAGAGAGCATTATGCTAAGCGAAATAAGTTGGTTGGAGAAAGAAATATCACATGATCTCACTCATTTGTGGAATATAATGAACAACATAAACTGATGAACAAAAACAGATCCAGAGACAGAGAAGCATCAATCAGACTGTCAAACCTCAGAGGGAAGGGAGGGGAGGGTGGGGGTAAGGGGGAGAGATCAACCAAAGGACTTGTATGCATGCATATAAGCATAACCAATGGACACAGACACTAGGGGGGTGAGGGCATGATTGGGCGGGGTCAATGGGGGGTATAAGGACACATATGTAATACCTTAATCAATAAAGAAAATAAAAATAAATAAATAAAAAGAAAGAATACAAGAGTATATCAAAGAATAATAATGCACAATGATCAACTGAAGTTTCTTCTAGGAATGCACCAAAGGCTCAGTATTAGAAAACTAAGGGGAAAAGAATCATATGTTCATCATCACAGATACTAAAAGACATTTGACAAAATTCTTGATCAGAAGAGTAAAACCCACCCAATTGCATGGCTCAGTGGTTAAGCGTTGACCTATGAACCAGAAGGTCATGGTTCAATTCCCGCCCGGGCATGCAGGAGGCAGCAGATCAATGATTCTCTCTTATCATTGATGTTTCTCTCTCTCCCTTCCTCTCTGAAATCAATAAAAATATATTTTAAAAAAATATGTAGCAGCCCTGGCCAGTTTGGCTCAGTGGATACAGCATCGGCTTGCAGACTGAATGGTCCCAGGTTCGATTCCCGTCAAGGTTGGTTCCCGTTCGATTAGTTGCAGGCTCAATCCCTGTGAGGGTGGTAATCAATCAACGTATCTCTCTCACATTGATGTTTTTCTCTGTCTCTCCCCCTCCACTCTCACTAAAAATCAATGGGAAAAAAATAAATATAAAGCTACAAGAAGAAAATTTAAAAACACTAATGAAGGATCCAAATACAAACAAGATCTGAAAACAGGATGACACACCAAATTCTTGGACAAAAAGATTCATAAATATCAATTCTCCCTAGTTTATAATTTAACAATCCCAATAAAAATGCAAACTTCTTTTTTGAAATAAGCTGACTCCAAAATTCATATGGAAACAAGTCAGGCAAACTCTGAAAAATCAGAGTAATAAAGGGACTCCTCCTACTAGATATTAAAACATAAAGTCTTAAGAATTAAAATTGTGTGGTACTGGAATATAAATAGTCAGTGAAATTTTAATATGTTATAAAGGGGAAAAATGTATTTTTCACTAAATAGGACTAGGTAGCCACATAGAAAAAAAAATTAGAGCTTTACCTCACCTCAAGATAACTCCAAATAGATCTAAAACTTCAGTGTAACAAATGAAACCCTCAAAGTATTAGAAGAAAGTACAGAAGAAAAAAAAATTTTAATGTATTTTTATTCAGTTCAAAGAGGAAGGGAGAGGGAGAGATAGAAACATCAATGGTGAGAGAGAATCACTGATTGGTTGCCTCCTGCATGCCCCCTACTGAGGATCAAGCCGGCAACATAGGCATGTGCCCTGACTGGAACTGAACAGTGATCTCCTGGCTCACAGGTCAACGTTCAACCACTGAGCCACACCAGCCAGGCCAGAAGAAAAAAATTTTTAAAGAAAGTAAGTTTCCTTTATTTTTGAAAAGATTTTTTTTTTTTTTTGAGAGAGAGAGAGAGAGAGAGAGAGAGAGAGAGAGAGAGAGACATCATTTTCAGAGCGATACATGGATCAGCTGTCTCCTGCATGCTCCACAATCCCTATCGGGGATTGAGCCGCAACCCTGGTATGAGCCCTGACTTGGAACTGAATGGCAACTCTTTGGTGCACAGGATGATGCCCAACCAACTGAGCCACACCAACCAGGACCAGAAGAAATTTTTATAACCTTGGAGTGGGAAAGGTTTTAGTAACTACAAATCAAAATCTAAAGGCATAAAAGAAAGATTGATAAATTCAAACACAAAAATCACAGAATTCTGCAAGGAAAAAAATCATAATTTTTTTAAAAAGCAGAGACAAAATATTTAGTCATATCACTGATAAAAAAGCAAATTTCCCATATATAAACATAGGAAAAAAGCATACTGTATTTATAGGTATTGTATGTATGTGTGTGTATATGTAAGATACATAAAACAAAAAGAACAATAATTTGGACAAATTATTGTGTCCAAAAATGAACACAAGATATAATCAGAAAATTCACAGAAAAGGAAATACAAATGAACTTTAAATATATGAAAAGATGCTGAATGTCATGCATAAGAAGAAAAAAAACATTTTCACTCATCAGATTAGCAAAAGTCCAAAAATTTGATGATGCATTGTCTTGGCAAGGTTATGAGAAAGTAGGCACGCTCATCTATTGCTAGTAGTAGTGCAAATTGATGTAACATCAGAAATTAGGTAATATCTACCAAAATTAAATTATACATACCATTAACCTAGAGATCTCACTTCTGCTTAGTGATCCTTACAGACACACAAGATGACATATACACAAAGTTATTCACTAAAGCATTGTTTGTAATAGCAAGATAGGAAATTACCTAGATGTCCATCAACAGAGATTGATTAAATTATAGTACATGCAATAAAAGTGAAATGCAGTGAGAATAAGGATGCTCTTTAATATACTGATATGGAAAGATCTCCAAGATATATTGTTCAGAGAAAAAAATACAAGGAGTAAAAAATTGACTATAATATGCTTCTTTTTGTGGGAAAAGAAAAAAATATTTTATATATCTATCTATATATAAAAGGCTAATACGCAAAGTGTCCCTGCAGGAGTTCAACCGGGAGTTCTATTGCTCACTATGATGTGCGCTGATCACCAGGGGACGGCGCGGAATGTAGGAAGGCCCCGGCTGGCAGCCAGCAGCCGGGGAAGGGAGGCCCTGGCCAGCAGCTGGCAGCCGGCAGGCCTTGATCGGCCCTGATTGCCAGCCAGGCCTAGAGGTCCTACCCGTGCATGAATTTCATGCACTGGGCCTCTAGTGCTAGTATAAAATACTCTAGAACAGGAGTGGGGAACCTTTTCTCTGCCCAAGGGCCATTTGGATATTTATAACATCATTCCCTTAATATAATTCACTTAATATAAATTTATGTTGCTATGAAAAAAGCTCCTAGATTTATTGAATTTCAATATTGTGATAACCTTGGCAGGGCCAGACCAAGTGATTTCATGGGCCTTATATGGCCTGCAGGCTGGATGTTCCCCACTTATGCTCTAGAAGGAAATGCAAGAAACCAATAAAAATGGCTATCTTCAAACTAAATTGAAAAAATCATGTTTTGCCCTGTCAGGTGGCTCAGTTGGTTGGAGCGCCATCCTCTGCATCAAAATGGTGTGTGTTTGACTCCCAGTCAGGACTTGTGCAGGAGGCAGCTGATCCATGTTTCTCTCTCATATCGATGTGATTTTTTTTCTCTCTCTCTCTAAAATCAATAATCAGCCCAGTTGGTGTGACTCAGTGGTTGAGTGTAGACCTATGAACCAGAAGGTCATGGTTCCATTCCTGGTCAGGACACATGCGTGGGCTGCAAGCTTAATCCCCAGTGTGCAGCATGCAGGAGGCAGCCGATCAATGATTCTCACATCATTGATGTATCTCTCTCTCTCTCTCTCTCTCTCTCTCTCTCTCTCTCTCTCTCCTCTTCCTCTCTGAAATCAATAAAAATGTATTTTAAAGTTAATAAGTATGTCCTTGGGCGAGAATGAAAAAGAATCATATTGTTCCAAAAGACAAGAAAGCGCTTACTCAGACCAATGGGGAGTTGTCACAAGGACATAGGAGCCAGTTTTAAGGGGTTCCCACTGGCAAATTTGAGACAATTTGTATATAAAAAAAGGATAATGATTAAAAGTGCTTATAATATCATGAATAAATAAGAATTCCTTAATTCACAATAATAGCTCAAAGAAAAAAAGAAAGAAAAAAAAAGCCTGTCATCTGCTACAATTGGGGGTGACTATTACATCAACTTCTTACTCTGAAGATTGATAATTAAAGAGAAATAATGAAGCAATTTAACTTGGTCTTTTTAGACGGCTTCTCCTCAGTAATAGAGAGGGAAAGCTCTCCTTTACAGAAGAATGCCAAGGAGTAAATGTAGAAGTAAAGAAAAAAATTTAAAAGCCACCATTTTGCAACCTCCAATGAAATAAAGGACTCAGGCAAGGATGTTCAAAAGATGTTAAAAATCATTTGGTTAAACTGTTGAGAAACAGAAAATTCCCACAGTGTCAGAGAATGAGGAGAGAAGGGAGAGATCAGAGAAAACAGAGAATCAGAGAAGTGAGAAATTATTCCATAGATTACCTACTAATTGCAAAAGGAAAATTAGTACCTTTACAATGGAGTTATCTGACAGTTACCAGCTTAACCTAATGATCAAACTCAGCTTCCTGATATGATGTAACCTGAAAGAGTAACGCATCATCTATGATATATTATTACCAAAAATACCTAACTTAGAGGTAAATAAGTCTTAAAACCCAATATTTCCTTAACAGGAAATTCAGGAGATAGAGTAACAAGAAAAATTTCATACAGAAATTTTTACAAGAAAAAGTAATTGATTACATGAAGACATGTCAGATCTATAATTTGAAACACACTACAACAAAATTGATCTGGTCTCTTCAAAACCCAAAATCTTGGGTGTGATAATGTTATTTGTGATTATGTACAGAATGCCCTTATTCTTAGCAATGCATGCTGAAGCATTTACGGATAGTATCATAATGTCTGCAACTTATTTTCAAAGTATTCAGCAAAGACAGGTAGGTAGATAGGTAAATTATGCAAATATAACAAAATATCATCACTGCATGTTTGAAATTTTCATATTAAAAAGTTGGAGCCCGCCCTAACGGGTTTGGCTCAGTGGATAGAGCGTCAGCCTGCGGACTCAAGGGTCCAAGGTTCGATTCCGGTCAAGGGCATGTACCTTGGTTGCAGGCACATCCCCAGTGGGGAGTGTGCAGGAGACAGCTGATCGATGTTTCTCTCTCACCGATGTTTCTAACTCTCTATCCCTCTCCCTTCCTCTCTGTAAAAAATCAATAAAATAAAATTAAATTAAAAAAAAAAAAAGTTGGAGCCCTAGCCGGCTTGGCTCAGTGGATAGAGTGTCGGCCTGCGGACTGAAGGGTCGCAGGTTTGATTCTGGTCAAGGGCATATACCTAGGTTGCGGGCTCAATCCCCAGTGGGGGGCATGCAGGAGGCAGCCAAACGGAGGTTCTTTCTCATCATTGATGTTTCTGTCTCTCTCCCTCTCCCTTCCTCTCTGAAATCAATTAAAATATATTTTTTTAAAAATGGGGATTCCGGCCAGCATGGCTCAGAGGTTGAGCGTCAACCTACAAACCAGGAGGTCACGGTTCGATTCTCAGTCAGGGACACATGCCTGGGTGGCAGGCTCCATTCCCAGTAGGAAGGCATGCAGGAGGCAGCCAATCAATGGGTCGCTCTTGATGTTCCTATCTCTCTCTCTCTCCCCCTTCCTCTCTCTCTAAAAAATCAATAAAACGGAGGAACCAAGATGGCAGCATAGGTACACACTGTACTTGCTGCCTTGCACAACCACATCAAAACTACAACTAAAAGACAAAACGGGTATCATCCAGAACCATGGGAAGGCTGGCTGAGTGGAAATTCTACAATTAGAAGGAAAGAGAAAAGCGCACTGAGTCCGGTAGGAGGTTCAGAGGTGCGGAAGTGCGGAGGTATGGAGGCGCCCATGGAAACGGGCTGGCAACTTGGTACGCTGTTGTCTTTTTCAATCGGGAGAAAGATACAAGCTCCCAATTGCTCTGAACTCCAGTTCCGGGCGAGACTCTGGGGACCCAGACTCATACGGGGAGAAACTGGACTGTCTGGCATTGGGACAGGAACGCGAGGGCGGCTTTCTCGCAGAGGTGCTTGCAGCGACCATTGTTCCTGCACAGGGCCGCGGGAAACAGAGACCCTGGGACCTCTTCGAGGCAGAGCAGGCTGGCAGCCATTGCAGTTTGCTCTGCCCTGATGATTCCCTGAGACTCCGCCCCACCCAATTTACAACCCCACCCAAGCTGTGAGCAGAGGCTTTTGCATATGAATGACCTGTTCTTTTGCAATCTAAAACCTAACAAACTGCAGCTGGGTCAAAGAGCACCAAAGCTTCCAAAGGAAGGCCTAGACAGCAGCCTGCATTGCTTCACAGCTGGGCCTCTTCTAGGCACTTCCAAACCCCAAACAAAGAGGAGGAATCTGCAGATCTCTCTGTAGCTCCGCTGGGTGGCCTCAGGCAGTGGCTGACTTTGCACCTCCTTAGAGATCCAAGATCCAGTGTACCCAGTGGTCAGAGTGAGACCATACCAGAGTACAACTCTTCACATCCATAAGCGACACACTCAAGGGGCAGACTCAGTGAGCACGCCCCACTGAAGCAGTCCTGCTCCATAAGGGTGTCTCCAGCACAACAGTTCTCCCATTGTAGACACAGCTGGTCCTCACAGCAAATTGGCCTGGTAGTCAATTCCTCCCAGTGATGCCAACAGCAATCAAGACTTAACTACAACAAGACTGTGCACACAGCCCACAAAGGGGTGCACCAAGAGTGTCAACCTCAGGTAATTAGGGAGGCTGAGCCACTGGGCCCTATAGGACACCTAGCACACAAAGCCATTCTATCAACACAGGGAAGCAGCCAAAATGCGAAGACAAAGAAACAGATCACAAATGACAGAAATGGAGGAAAGCAAACTACTGGATATAGAGTTCAAAACTACTGGATATAAGGTTACTCAAAAATCTTCTAGAAATCTCCGAGAAATTTAGTGAGACCCTCAAGGATATGAAAAAGGACCAATTAGAAATTAAGCATACACTTACTGAAATAAAGAATAATATACAGAGATCCAACAGCAGACTAGAGGACCCCAGGAATCAAGTCAAAGATTTGAAATGCGAAGAAGCAAAAAACACCCAACCAGAAAAGCGAAAAAGAAAAAAGAATCCAAAAATATGAAGATAGT
>NW_005871108.1:4647053-4648240 GCF_000147115.1 Myotis lucifugus
AAAAAGGTAAAGATAGAAATTATGAACAACAAATCCCATCTATCAACAAGTGAATCTAAAAATCAAGTGAATAAAAAATCTGATGACCGGATAAACTGGTGAATATAATAGAATCAGGGGCATAGAAAGAGAGTGGACTGACAATTCTCGGGGGAAAGGGGGTATGGGGGGTGAGGGATGAGACTGGACAAAAATCATACACCTAGGGATGAAGACAGTGGGGGGGAGGGGGGGGTAAGGGCATGGGTGGGGTGGGAACCGGGTGGAAGGGAGCTATGGGAGGAAAAAAGAGGAACAAGTGTAATAATCTGAACAATAAAGATTTATTATTTAAAAAAAAAGAAAAAATCAATAAAACATATTTTTTAAATGATATATGCATTCCTATGTGTACTGCAGCATTATTAACAACAGCCAAGATATGGAAGCAATCTAAGTGTCCATAGATAGATGAGTGGATAAAAAAATGTGATAATGGAATATTACTGGGTCATAAAAAAAAAATGAAATCTTGCCATATATGACAACATGGATGGACCTAGATGGTATTATGCTAAGCGAAATAAGTCAGATAGAAAAAGACAAATACCATGTGATTTCACTTATATGCGGAATCTAAAAAATAAAGTAAATGAACAAACAAAACAGAAACAAATGCACAGATATAGAGAACAAACTAATGGTCACCAGATGGGAGGGGGTTAGAGGAATAGTGAAAAAGGTGAAGAGATTAAGAAGCACAAATTGCCAGTTATAAAAATAGTTATGGGGATCCTTTGTTAGCTCATAAGCGTGGTGGTCACGCACTTATGTGAGATGTGCTTCCCACAAACCTTGTTACAACTTTGGCCCATCTGACATTACCCATGTGATGTGAGAAAAAAAAAAGTCCGGGATATGGTTTCAGATGGGTATTAGACTTATCAGGGCTATCACTTTGCAAATAATATAAATGTCTAATCATTGTGTTGTACATCTGAAACTAATATAATATTTTATGTCAACTGTAATTGAAAAAAAAGAAACAAACAGCAAAAAACATATGGCCACAAAGAAATAACACACCTACTATAATGGCTAGAATTTATAAGAATGATTAATATCAAGTGTTGACAAGAATATAGAACAACTGGAACTCTCATATTTGTGGGAATATAAAAAGGTACCAACAACCTGGTAGTTCTTAT
>NW_005871108.1:4650421-4653278 GCF_000147115.1 Myotis lucifugus
CGCTCGCTATGATGTGCACTGACCACCAGGGGGCAGACGCTCTGACTGGTAGGTTAGCTTGCTGCTGGGGTCCGGCCTATCGGGACTAAGTGAAATGGGCCGGACACACCCTGGAACCCTCCAACGGTCCCTCCTCAACTGGCCAAACTCTCGCATCCCTCCCTGGCCCCAATTGTGCACCGGTGGGGTCCCTTGGCCTGACCCCTCGGTGGATGTCAGAGAGCCGGTTTCGGCCCAATCCTGCAGGCCAGGCTGAGGGACCCCACTGGTGCACAAATTCATGCATCAGGCCGCTAGATAGTTTATAAAAGATGGACACTTCTATTTCCCTAGAACAGTGGTCGCCAACCTTTCGGACCTCACGGACCACCAGTTGGCAACTGCTGCCCTAGAAGACTCTGTATATTGCCTTCCAGGCCACATGACAAGGAACAGAGAGCAGCCTGCAGGCAATAGCCAGTGAAAAATCAAGGCCCTTAATCCAACATCCCTTGAGGAAGTGAATTCTGCCAAAACAAACCAAGTGAGCTTGCAAGCAGTTCCTTCTTTAGTCAAGCATTGAGACAAGACTTGAAACCTGACACCTTACCTGTTGCCTGTAAAGACCCTAAAACAGATGACCCACCTAAGCTGTGCCCAGATTCCTAACCCATGAAAATGTGCCACAATAAATGTGTTTTATTAAGAAGCTAAATTTGTGGTAATTTTTTTATGCAATAATAAATTTAGCCCTGGCCGGTTTGGCTCAGTGGATAGAGCGTCAGCCTGCGGACTCAAGGGTCCCAGGTTCGATTCCGGTCAAGGGCATGTACCTTGGTTGCCGGCACATCCCCAGTGGGGAGTGTGCAGGAGGCGGCTGATCGATGTTTCTCTCTCATCAATGTTTCTAACTCTCTATCCCTCTCCCTTCCTCTCTGTAAAAAATCAATAAAATATATTTTAAAATAAATAAATAAATAAATTTTAAAAAGTAACTGCACCCTGACTGGAAATCCTGCTGAATATTCACCTCCTTTAACACTGTTCGGCAATTTCTTAAAAAGTTAGATACTATACCATACAACCCAGCAATCCCACTGCTAGAGATTTACCCAAAATAGAGTGGGGCCTTGATTTACGAGTTTAATTCGTTCGGAGACCGAGCTTGTTAAGGAGCTCGTTAACTCAAATTACTCTGTCAACTCAATGCAAAAAATCGGAGGAGAGACAGCTGGTATCTCAAAAAACTCGTTAGTTGGGACACTCATAAGTCAAGGCCCCACTGTAAATGAAAACATGTTTACACAAAGATTTGTACAAAAATGCTTACAGTAGCTTTATTCACAATCATCAAAACCAGAAACAGACCAGCCGGTGTGTCTCAGTGGTTGAGTGTTGACCAGGAGGTCACGGTTTGATTCCCAGTCAGGGCACATACTGGGTTGCAGGCTTGATCGCCAGCAGGGGGCGTGCAGAAGGCAGCAGATCAATGATTCTCATCATTGATGTTTCTATCTCTCTCTCCCTCTCCCTTCCTCTCTGAAATCAATAAAAACATATTTAAAAAACAGTAACACAGGTGAATGGATAAACAAACATGTTATATCCATACAACAAAGCAATACTTAGCATTAAAAAGGAATGAACTACTACTGATACATGCAACAACATGGATAAATATAAAAATCATTATCTGAGTGAAAGCTAGCACAAAAGAAAATATAATGTATGAATGCATTCATACAAAATTCTAAAAAATGGGGGCACTGGGAGGGACAGATTGAAAATCAAGAGTATAGAAACTTTTCAGGGAATTGAAAATTTTCTGTACTTGATGTGATGATTGTTTCAGAAGAAATACTATAAACTAATAAATACATTATTAAAACTCATCACAAAAGAATATATGCACCCCTATGTTCATTGCAGCATTATTTATTTATTTATGATATGTGATTAAATGATTTCTTTGACTCCAGGGTTAAAATACAGAAACCAAAACTAGACATAATTCTAACTCTGTAAGAGTCACTCCAATAGCAATGCAGCTGTTTAAAACATTTTCCTATGTATAAGTATCTATTATTTGTGTAACTTTTAAACTTTAAAATAAAAGTACTAAATTTATGAGGAAAAAACACCACCATGCATGCAGTTTATTGTATGTAAATTATGCCTCATTAAGTTGACAAAAAAAAAATCACCTCTTTGTCAAGATTTCTTTAACTACATTTAATGCAGCTGATTTCATTATTCCACCTTATCCCTCAAACAGTATTCTACAGATAAATTACCCAAACTGCTGAGGAACCAGGGCTTCTTGAATTCTACAGTAGTTAAAACTTACAGAACATTATTATGTGTCAGGCATTGCTCTGAGTGCTTTGCATTATTAAGTCAATTATTCCCCATGGAATAGATACTGTAAACCCCATTTACAACCCCATGGAATAGATCCTATAACCCCCATTTTACAAATGAGGAAGCTGAGGCACAGAGGACAAACTTGCTTAAGGTCATACAGCTAATAAGTGACAGAGCCACATCACCCCACTCTATGTATATCTCAGACCACTCAAATATTAGGTAAAGCATACTTTCAGCTCACTGGAGACTGATAGGTTCCTTCACTCATTCAACAAATTAATTAAGCATACAATATACACTGAGTGCCAGATTATTATGACCACCTGACATTTGGAGGCAAATTAGCTATAATTTCGCACTGAAGTTGCTAAAGGGCCAATTTCATGCTGAAGTTGCTAGAGGGCCAGACCATTATAAATAGGGAAGCAGGTTGTTTACCACGACAGAAGTGATTTTTTTCTGAAGATACGGGTAAACAACGCGATTTAACAGCCTTTGAATGTGGGATGGA
>NW_005871108.1:4654018-4660265 GCF_000147115.1 Myotis lucifugus
GTTTTTTATGTCTGATTAATGATAAAGTTGATTCATGTGATAAGAGAAGTAGATGAGTGAAAAACCAAAACAAAACAAAACCCGACTATATACACTTGCTCTTCTCTGAATCAGAGACTTGCAAGATAGCTTTGATTTTTTCCCAATGTTATCAATTCTGAGAACATCAGAAAGAGGACCAAATAAATATTTTCCTTCTTGGATTTATCCATGCCTTCAATCCCCTCCAGAATCATGGACAACTAAGATATTCAACTTTTCATCTTTTCTTGGTACTTTCCATGTAGCCAATAAAGAAGTCTTCCATATTGCATATTTCCAACAGAACAGAAAAAGACATGACTCAACTGCTTTTCTATTATACAGATTTTAACTCAGTCACTTTGGGTCCAACCCATAGGCCAAATGCAGCTTGCCAAAGTAAAATATTCTACAGATATTGAGATCAAAATGCCTTCTTTTTAAAAAGTCTATTTCTAATTTAATCCTTTGTTTAAGTAGAAATCAAGTCTTTTATAAATCAAACTTCATAGAATCAACAGACCTGTGTAAGAACTCTGACCACTCTCAGAAAAGATAGTTAGAGGTTCAGTAGGACCCCTCTCCATTCTATCCAGGACCTAGACAGAAAGGAAAAAAGGGCAAACAGGAAGAGAGACATCAGAAGAAGACTATATAAGCCCCATAAACCTCTTCAAAGTAAAATTTTCGTTATTGCCCAAATTCATTTTCTCTACCACTGTTTCTGCTAATTTCACTCTAGAAAGAGTTGTAAAAGGCATGTGATTACCTATAGTCTCAAGTCCAGGGTTTTAACAATCAAAGCTTTTCATAATCACCCAGGGATACTTTTCAAAATACATCAGTAGTGATTACAATAGGGTGCATTTTATAATTCAACATCCTTATGATTTGTGCACTTCACATTGTGTATGTCACATTTCAATTAACAAACATTTAAAAACCAATACATTTGTCCTGAGGAGAACCCCTGAAGGATTCTAATTAAGTAGGGAGCAGAAACAGAGTCCCACAGAGGTTACATGATTTGCCCTATGGCATATATGTAAATAGCTACAGACTTAGTCTTTCTTGTCGCTTTCCTGCTCTTTCTGTTGTAAAACTGTAAATATGCTGATTATACTTTTTAATTTAACATTTACCTATACTCTGAAAAAGCTTTATTACAAATGACAACTGTAAAAAACAAACAAGCACACAAATAAATGGAAAACACAGATGTCCTGGGTTCACAACTGCTGCACCATTCATATTAAGAAAATTAAATAAAGCCAAATGCCCAAGCAAAGATTTCCTAACCTCGATATCCACTTTTTAAAATGTTCTCAGCCCTGGCCAGTTTGTTTCAATGGTTGGAGGATGGGCCCGTGGACCGAAGGGTTGTGGGTTTGATTCCTGGTCAAGGTCATGCACCTCGGTTGTGGGTTTGACGTCGGGGTGCGTGTGGGAGGCAGCCAGCCAGTCTATGTCTCTCTCTCTCACACGAACGTTTCTCTCTCTCTCTTTTCCCCACCCCACTCTTTCTCAAAAGATCAATGGAAAAAAAAATATCCAGAGGTGAGGATTAAAAATAAATAAAAATGTTTTCAGGCCTGGCTGATGTGGCTCAGTTGGTTGGGCATTGTCCGTGCACCAAAAAGTTGCCATTGATTCCCCAGTCAGGGCACATGGCTGGTTGCAGGCTCGATCCTGGTAGGCGGCCTGCAGGAGACAGCCAATCTCGATGGTTTGCTCTCACATTGATGTTTCTCTCTCTCTCTCCCTTCCTCTCTCTTTTTAAAACCAATAAAAATTTTTTTTGAAAGGTTTTCATACAAATGTCAAATGATTAGTTATAAAATCAACTGGGTATGTCTTGAGAATAGACTGAAATTATTTATGATAATAAAACACAAATTGACATAAGTGGAAAAATATGAAGTCATAATAAAAAAACAAAAACACAGCCCTGGCTGGTTTTGCTCAGTGGATAGAGCATCAGCCTGTAGACTTAAGGGTCCCAGGTTTGATTCTGATCAAGGGCACATGCCCAGGTTGCAGGCTCAATTCCCAGTAGGGGGCATGCAAGAGGCAGGCAATCAGCGATTCTCTCCCATAATTGATGTTTGTTTCTATCTCTCTCCCCCTCTCCCTCCCTCTCGGAAATCAATAAAAATATATTTAAAAAATAAAAATAAATAAAACACAGGTAACAGAATAGAAAAAGAGCTAGGCTGAGCATGGCAGGATGTACCATGAGTTCTAGACATGATCTTCCCATAAAGTTGTTGCATGATTTTGGTCAGGACACAATTTCTCTGGGCCTAAGATTCTTAAATTATAAAATGAGAGGATGAATTACTAAGCTCAAACTAAACAGAATCTCAGGTTCCTTCTAGCTTTATGAAAATTCAAGGACTATTTATTAAGAATGTTAATTATTATTCTATATGCATTCACTTTAACAAATGAATATCTCTATTCAAATGTTTTAAGTAGTTTTGTAAAATAAGAATCCTAGAATTCCGACATTATCTGCCTTATAAACCTAAATCTGGATATTATACTTATAGTACTTAAGAAACTAAGTTGGCCTTTTATAACCACATTAGTGCCCCAGTGCACGGATTTGTGCACATTGAAAGGAAATTAATTAGAAGGTGGCCAGCAGGTGGGACTGGGTGAGATGGGCCGGACACCCCCTGGAGCCAACTCCCACATCCCCTTCCCGGCTGGCTGCACCTGGGGTGGCGCTGGGGCTTGAAGGTTGTCTGCAGAGTGAGCGGGGTCCCTCCAGCAGGTAGGGTCCCTCAGCCTGGTCTGAGGGGATTGGGCTGAAACTGGCTGTTTAACACCCCTGAGGGGTCCTGGATTGCAAGAGGGTGGTTCTCGGGTGAGGCACCCCGGAATCGGGCTCCCTCCTCTCTGGTTCCAGGGTGCTGATGTCACCCGAGAACCACCGCTGCCAAGTCACAGCAGCTCGGCAGCTCCTGTGTTGAGCGTCTGCCCCCTGGTGGTCAGTGTGTGTCATACCTACTGGCCGGTCATATGGTTGCTTAGCCTTTTATATATAGAGATTGCCTTAAATGTTTCAGGATAATTTATAAGGCATTTAAAAAGTGTCTAAATAAACAGCCAACTATGAACTGTCCAAGACAATCTGCCACAGCACAACTAAAGTAAAATCCTATCCCATCCTCCCTACACCCTCTTGTGAGGTTCTTATGAATATAAAATTATACATGCTTCCTGTTTCCAAGTCCAGGGCTGCAAGGGAAAATTTATGCAAACTTTTAGACAAATTATAAAAATTTAGTTCCCTGAAAGGATCAACAAAATGCCTGTCAAGGACATTGGCATTTCGATACTGTAACAACACTGGTTTGCTCTTTGTAGGAATAACAGACAATTTAAGAGATTAGGGAATATTAACATTAACTCTTAAAACTTCAATCCTGACATTTTAGTATAAGAAACAAAAGATAAATTAGTGAAGCATAAAATTTTATTTTTTTATGTTTTTATTGATTTTAGAGCAAAAGGAAGAGAGAGGGATAGAGACAGAAACACAGATGAGAGAGACGCACTGATTGGCTGCCTCTTGCACGCCCCTACTAGGGACCAAGCCTGCAACCCAGGCATGTGCCCTGACCGGGAATGGTTCATGGGTCGATGCTCAACCACTGAGCCACACCTGCCAGGCTGAAATATAAAATTTTATTCCTAAAACTAGCACTCATCCTAACACAGATATAGCTAATAATTTAATCATGCACACTGTAAACCAAAAGAATAAATCAGAGACTCAGTGAGATTTTTCCTGTCTTGTTAGATACTATAGTAGGTGGATAAAGTAAAATTTAGGGAAAGGCTACTTCATACATCATGTTCTAATTATGAATAGCACCATGTTAAAGCTACAATAAAAAAAATAACACATTTGGAGTATCAGTCTTTTAATCCATACTCTAAATATGCAAATGACATTGAAAAGTTGACCAAATCCTACAATCTAGGACCTAATAAAAATTCCCTAAAAATAACTTGACAAGAATCTGAGCAGAGTAAGAACCAGAGAGACCTTGGCAATAATATGGTCCAATACCCTTATGGAACAATTTATTCAAAGCTTCTTAGTAGTAGGGAAACTTCCTATGTGACACTTCTTTACAAGTGAAATACTTCATTTTGAAAGAACTAGAAAAGTGGCCCTCACAGGTGTGGCTCACTGATAGAACCTACATAAATGGAATATTATGCAGTTGGAACAAGGAATTAGGTATCTATTTCATGATAAAAAAGAAAATATGTGACATCCTAAAAAGTAAAAAAATAGAAGTTGTAGAATAATGTATATGGTAGCATGATAATCTTATAAAATAAGAGAAGATGAATCTGTAGGTATATGTGTTTCTACGAACATAGAGAAAATTATGGAAGAAACACTAGGCTATTTCACTTGAGTAGCTTAGAGGAGAGGACCTGGAGATGTTTGACTTTTTCTTCATGTACCTCAAATGATGTTCTGCTTGTTTCAATTCACCTATACAACTTTTGTGGTTTGAAAGGAAAATCCTATTTGAGTATAACATAACAAAAAAAGAAATGAAGTAAGAAAAAATCTATAATAGGAATGACTGAAAAATAGTTAGAAGTGATAAAGAATTGGTGTATAGGCTCTGGCAAGGTAGCTCAATTGGCTGGAGCATCATCCAAATATGCCAAGAATTCGACCCCAGATCAGGGCCCATGCAAGACTCAACCAATGAATGTATAAGTGGAACAAATAAGTGCACAAATTGATCTCTGGATCTCTCCCTTAAAATCAATACATAAAATAAAAATTTAAAAAAGAATTGATGTATATAAAAAACAGCCAAATGAAACACTCAGAGGACAAGGAATAAAATTAAATTCTGGGTGCTTTGTGTGTGGGTATGTAAAACAGCTTTTATGATTTAAGACTTACTTCCATTTCAAAATAAAAATAAGAGAAGTTTGTGTGCTTTATTTAATCCTCACCCAAGGATATGCTTCTATTGATTTTTAGAGAGAAAGAGGAAGGGAGAAAAAAACATGACAGAGAAATATCGATCGGTTACGTCCTATACCCACCTGACTGGAAATCAAACCTTTTGGTGCACAGGACAACACTCCAACTAACTGAACCACCCAGTCAGAGCAAAAGAAGTTTTTGATTCAAGAGCTTTTGGGTGTTTTGTTTTGTTTTTTATTTCAAAGAGGAAGGGAGAGGGAGAGAGAAATAGAAACATCAGTGATGAGAGAGAATCATTGATCAGCTGCCTCCTGCACACCCCTCACTGTGCCCTTGACTGGAGTCGAACCTGGGACCCTTCAGTCCACAGACCGATGCTCTATCCACTGAGCCAAACCAGCTAGGGTATCAAGAGATTTGTTTTTTAGGTTTGTCCACTTAGAATTTTTTTTTAAAGCAAACATGATTCATCACAAGATCCTGTCAAAGAAATGCCCTATTATATATTTACAACCTGTACCTCTCTTTTTTTGGGGTTATATTTCATTTTAGCTATATTTTGAAACTTGAAATTTGTCTTTTATAACAATGCATTATTTTTTGTTATACTGAATAAAATTTGTAAATGCATAGTACAAACTTAAAAGGAAAATAACAATAAGTAAATAAACAAACAAACAAAAGGAAAACACCAAATCAACACTGAACAAATGGTCAAATAATATGAAAATTAGATAAAACAAGATTGAAAAAATGCTCATCATTGATAAATAAAAAACATATTTGGTCCTCGCCAGTTTGGCTCAGTGGATAGAGCGTCGGCCCATGGACTGAAGGGTCTCGGGTTTGATTCTAGTCAAAGCCAAGTACCTCGGAGGCAACCAATCGACGTCTCTCTCACATCAATGTTTCTCTCTCTCTCTCCCTCTCTCCCTCCCTCCCTCCCTCCCTTCCACTCTCTCTCAAAGTCAATGGAAAAATATCCTCAGGTAAGGATTTAAAGAAACAAAACAAACATATATGCTAGTCACAAAAAAAATAAATGCAACTTCACAACGGACAGATCTGGCAGTCACAACTTGAACCCTGTGATTTACGTACCTGGTGATATTGTGCAATATGAAGAATATTAATTATTTTTGCCAAAATGTTTAGCTAGAATATAATCAAGTTTTTATATCTAAGCATTCCTTAAAATCAAACCATGTCCTTAAACCTTTTCAGTTTAGGGAAATACAAGGAATAAAGGAG
>NW_005871108.1:4660574-4663031 GCF_000147115.1 Myotis lucifugus
TGAGGGCCAATGCTCTAACCACTGAGCAACCAGCCAGGGTGCACAGTCCTTAATTTAATTCACTTTGAACATTTTGGAGACAATTGGAGAAACTACTCTGACTTTATCTCCCCACAGCTCTTCAACACACCAGCTAACCATACTTCTCACTATTTCATTTCCTAAATATTCCTTATACTTTCCTATGTCCATCATTCCCTTTGGTTCTTCTCTCTTTAACTCAACTTATTGCAATCTTACCCTTCCTTTTATTTAGTAAGTTTTAATTTAATACCTCTTTATCATGTCACCTATTAGTTGAATTTTGTTCCCCCAAAAGATATTTTAACATAAGTCCTAAGCCCCAGTACCACAGAATGTGACTGACTTGGAAATAGGATCACTGTAGGTATAATTAGTTAAGAAGAGGTCATATTGGAGTAGAGTAGGTCCTTAATACAATTATGACTGGTGTCTCTCTATAAGAAGAGAAAAATTTGGAGACCTATAGGGAGAATGCCATGTGACAATAGAATCAGAGAGTGAAGTGATGCAGCTATAAACCAAGAGACACCAAGAACTGATAGAAGCTAGGAAGAGGCAAGGAAGAATGGATGCTACTCAGTCTCAGAGGGAACATGGCCTTGCTGACACCCTGAATTCAGGTTCTAGCTTCAAGAACTATCAGAGAATAGGCCCTGGCCAAATAGCTCAGTTAGTCAGAGCATCATCCTGACATGCCAAGGTTGTGGGTTTGATTCCCAGTCAGGGCACATACAGGAATCAACCAATGAATACATAAATAAGTGGAACAAATCAATGTTTCTTTCTCTAAAAATCAATTTTAAAAAAGAATATGTTGTATTAAAAAAAACACAAAGAGAACTGTCAGAGAATAAATTATTTTAAGTTACCCACCTTGTAACTACACTTGGGAAAGTAATACACCACCTGTTCCATGAAGCCTTTCCTGATCCTACAAATTGAAATTTTCTTTCTCTCTCTCTTTCTCTCTCCCTTTCTCTCTCTCTCTCTCTCTCTCTCTCTCTCTCTCTCTCTCTCTCTCTCTCTCTTTCTCTCTGTCCTTCCCTCCCTCCCTCCCTCTTCTGAATTCCCACAGCACTTACTATATCATTTGAGTCATGCTTTCTCCTGATTTTTAATTTATGTTCACATCTCTTCCCCAGATGAATGAGTTTACTAAAAGGCAGAAACTAGTTACTCATCAACTGTATACATCTCTCAATGCTGGTAAGCAGTCGACATATACTGACTATACTAATCACATTTTTCTCCACACTTATTCTAATCTCAATGCTTTTGAATGAGTCATCTCCTCATACACTGAAGAGTTAAACACAACCTAAAATAACTCAGTTAAAGGCTCATTTTCTTTAGGAAGCATTCCTAGATTCAACTTTACTTATATTAGTTATATCAATATATTTCATATTGATATGTACATGCATGTGTATGCACAAACTGCTGTTAATATCCACAATGAGAAAGAATGTTTAACAAATCCATTATTTAGGGTATATTAAGCTGTCTCTATTAAGTCTAGTCAGATGCTGGTTTACCTATCTTCCCACTTTTACTGGTATTTGGTAGTTAACAACAGTGTCTTTGAATTTCTCCAAGTGTTTGAATTTTTTTAAGTCTATATTTTATAAAAGAGACAATCTTACTTCCATATAACATTTAAAATTATGGCAAGGGACTTAACCTAATGAATAATATCCCTCAGTAAAATCCAAAACAGGAATTTGATTCACAAACTTGGAACTATTTTTCCTGTGAGAGACAGCTGCTGTCTGATCTCTAGAAAATGTACATAAATGATACTATGGAACTAATATTAGTTCTATATTCAATGGTTCAATATCAGTAAAGGAGCTGGTTAATGGGAACTTCTGTTGCCTCCTTGTGTGTGTGTGCAGGGGGTGTGGGGGGGAGGATTTGCAACTGCTTAATTCCAAATACAAACCTAAATACCTATTTGAAGTATAAATACTGTCTGAATTTGGTGATCATTAACATTATTAACTGACATTGTTTTTTCCCCAGCTCTATTGAGGCATAATGAACATAAGTTGTATAAGTTTAAGGTGTATGACAAGATGAACACATGTATACACTGAAAAATTTATAACCGCCCTAACTGGTTTGGCTCAGTGGATAGAGCGTCGGTCTGCGGACTGAAGGGTCCCAGGTTCGATTCTGGTCAAGGGCATGTACCTTGGTTGCGGGCACATCCCCAGTAGGGGGTGTGCAGGAGGCAGCTGAATGATGTTTCTCTCTCATCAATGTTTCTGATTCTCTATCCCTCTCCCTTTCTCTCTGTAAAAAATCAATAAAATATATTTAAAAAAATATATAAAATCTTAGCTTTCTTATAAAAGAAAAGTTTATAACAAATATAACAATACTAGAGGCCTGGTGCACAAAATTCATGCGGGGGGGGGGGGGGGGGGGCCC
>NW_005871108.1:4663275-4666308 GCF_000147115.1 Myotis lucifugus
GGCCTGGTCGCCCCACGCAGCCTGCTGCTCAGTCATTTGGTCGCCCCTCACTAGCCCCGCTGCCAGCCTGGTCGCCCCACGCTGCCTGCTGCTCAGTCGTTTGGTCGTCCCTCACTAACCCCCCTGCCGGCCTAGTTGCCCCACACAGCCTGTTCAGTCGTCCGTTCGGTTCCGATGGTCGCTTAGGCTTTTATTATTATAGAAGGTTAGTTAACACATGCATCACCTCACATAATTACCTTTTTTTTGTGTTGAGAACATTTAAGATCTCTCTTAGCAACTTTTAAGTATATAATACAGTATTGTTAGCGCTAGTCACCATGTTGAACATTAAATTACCAGAACATTTTCATCTTATAACTGGAAGTTTATACCCTTTGATCAACATCTCTCAACTTCCCCCACCTGTCAGTCCCTAGCAACCACCATTCTACTCTTTGTTTCTATGAGTACAGCTTTTTAACTGACATAGTTAATATTAATTGATCATTAATAGTTTAACTGACATAGAATATACAATTCTTCACAAGTTAAAGAAGATATGGTTCTATTTTTTTGCTTTATAGGATTTATATATAAAATATAGCTTATCACCTAGGGCTGTATTACTTCCTCCAACAAAGTCATAGTATTCTCTTTATGTATATATTAGAGGCCTGATGAATAAAATTCGTGCAAGGGGCTCGGCCCTCACAGCCACAGTGGCTTGCCTGGGCCCTCACAGCCCCAGCTTCATCCGGAAGGTCATCCAGAAGGTTGTTCGGCCATCTGGTCTAATTAGCATATTACACTTTTATCTACACTGATAAAAGAGAAACATGCAAATTGGTGTCACTCCGCTACACCCACCAGCCAATCAGAGCGACTATGCAAATTAACCCAACAAAGATGGTGGTGAATTTGCATACGCAGGTACGGAGCGAAGACTGAAGGCTCCAGCTGGAGTGAAGACTAAAGACTGAAGACTGAAGACTGAAGAGGCTTGGCTTCTCCGCTGCGGCCAGACCAAAGGCCTGGGTCCCGGGTGCCAGAGGAAAACCAGTGCTGGCAGCCAGGGGAAGGAAGGCCTATTGCTCGAATCTTCGTGCAACTGGCTTCTAGTTATTATAGATTTATATATACCTCTGTTTGTTTATTAACTCAGCAAATGTTTATTAAACTCCTGGGCAGCCACCTTGTCTTTTTAGCATAAGGTGAGGTACAAAATTTAAAAAAAAAAAATGTGCCAGACAACACACAAGGGAGACATTGGGGCCACAGGGAGGGAGGATGGAACAGACACAGATCCAGCTCTCAAGGAGCACCCTATCTAGTGAGGAGCAAGAGAACAAACTAGTTCTGTATCTACACTTCAAGACCAGGCTTACTTTCCTAATGTACAGTTTTAATTAGTCATCATACGGCTAAAAACTTGTTGACTCCCCATTTTTCAGTCAATCAAGTCCAAATTTCCCAGCTTGGAAATAAAAAGGATTCAAAGTCTTCCATGATTCAGTTGTATAGTATGTCGAGGCTAAGAGTATAAGCTTTGTACTGCCTTGACTGTCCATCAATTGTTAGCTCTATGCCTCAGTCTCTTTACCTGTAAAAAAATAGAATTAAAAACAGTGCCTGTCTCACAGGGTTGTTGTGAGGTTTAAATGAAATACAGGAAAACCTCGATATAAAACTAATTCGGGCAAGAGGGTGTCCATTAAAGCCAAAATTCTGTTATATAATAAAGGTTTCCCGAATGCATATGTTAAAAAAATTGACAAATTAGTTTACCTGTTTTTATTTATGTAGACACATTTGTGTAATTATAATGAAGTATGAAAAGTTTAATTTCACGGAAAAGTTTTCTATATGTATTACAGTAATTTTATATATAGTAAATGTATGCATTATGAATATGTCTAGTACATGCATGCATTCCCCAGTCACAGAGAGTAAACAAGTGCATATGGCTGGGGCGTGGCTTAGTGCAGGTGGGAACTGCTGCAAAGTCACACCAGGCAACAACAATTATCGTGATGGAGGCGGTGTGATCACATGCTAATAGTTGTTTAGGCTGTGACTCTTCGATTTAAATATGTAGACTGTAGTTGTAGTTATGTAATTATGTTGGTGAAATCACTACAGTGTTTTTTCCAACATATGCCTATTTGCTAAAATTTGTTAAAAATAACAGTGAATTAATAACAAAAAAAACCTTTTAATTTAATTATAAGAAAATCTTAGTTAAAAACATTTAAACATTAACAAGGCGTTAATTTTCATTTATGACATACGGACCGGAAACTTTGTCCATTAAATCCGAAGTCCACAAAATTGAGGGTTTACTGTACTAACTTATAAAATGCTTGGCACACTATCTGACAAATAGTATGCATGCAAAAAATGTGAGCTACTATTATTACTGCTGGTTTTGTTCAATCTCCATTTCCAGCCTTAACTATCAGCAGCCCTGTTATAATCTTGTTCTCCAGCCAAACTGGGCTCTGCTATCTCCTAAACACCCATATCTCTACAATCATGCTTTCACTCACCCTGCAAAAAACTGCCTCATCTCCAAGTATTATGATCTTAACCATTCCTGGCTGCTCCATTCAAAAGCTACCTCTTTCAGGCACCATTCTCCAATATCTCAGGTCCATCACACATTACATATAACCCACATGACACTTAAACCTTGGCTAGATTCATCTTCATATCCTATAGAATTCTACCCAAATGTACATGATAGGGCTTAATAAATGTTTGACAAGTGAATGAATTCCTATATTTCCTCTCTCTCATGCAACTGCTCTCTTGCAAAACAGCTCTACATCACAAGTAAAAACAAAACAAAACATAACTCTTCTGTAGTATTTCATAAAGCTGGCCAGCTACTTTTCTTTTCTATCATCAATGTGGTAATTTATTTTTTTTTAATGTTTTATTATTGAAAGTATTACATGTGTCTCCTTTTCTCCCCATTGACCTCTCTCCACTCACTACCCTCCACCCCCCAGCACATGCCCTCACACCCTTACTGTCTGTATCCACTGGTTA
>NW_005871108.1:4666408-4669775 GCF_000147115.1 Myotis lucifugus
TTTGGTTGATCTCTAACCCTCACCGCCACCCTCTGAGGTTTGTCAGTCTGTTCAATGCTTCTGTTTCTGTATCTATGTTTGTTCATTAGTTTATGTTGTCAATGTGGTAATTTCTAATGTACCCAGCACATAGATGCCTAGATATTCAATGATTTGAACTAAATTCATCTCATCTTTTAATATCAATTATCATCTTACTCATTATGATCAAGTATGTATCAGTCTTTTTAGTTATTACCAGCCCACAAACTCATCTGTCAATTTCTGGCCATCTTGACCCTATCCCAGTATATCATTTATTGATTTAGGGGAGAGATTTTTTTGTTGTTAATCCTCACACGAGGATATTTCTTCCACTGATTTTTAGAGAGTGGAAGGGAGGGAGAGAGGAGAGAGGGAGGGAGAGAGGGAAGGAGAGAAGTAAGGAGGGAAGGAGGAAGGGAGGGAGAGAGGGAGAGAGAGAGAGAGAGAAACATCTACGTGAGAGAGACACATCAATTTACAGCCTACTGCCTGTGCCCCAACTGGGCCAGCCGGGGTGACCAGGAATTGAACCCATGACCATTTGGTACACCGAACCAAACTCCTGGCCACTGAACAACTCCGGGCCAGGGCAGGAGAGATAATATTTAAAACCTCAGTAAGAATCAGAAAATTAAATACCTATAAGGTGATAAAAGTAAATGTGCGAATCACGTGAATAGTGAGGACCATGCAGAAAACCAGAAAACACATCCCACCTAAAACTTTCAGCTTTTATTGTATTGCTATGAGAGAATATGGGTTTGGTGTTGACAGATCTCATAATTTTTCAAGATAAGTCAGAAACTCTGAAATCTGTATAAATTTTTAAGACATTAAAAATATTAGCTTGGCTGGTGTGGCTCAATGGTTGAGTGTTGACCCATGAACCAGAAGGTCATGGTTTGATTCCTGGTCAGGGCACATGCCTGTTGCTGGATCAGTCCCCAGTGGGGGGCATACAAGAGGCAGCTGATCAAGATTCTCTCTCATTATTGCTATTTCTATCCCTCTCTCCCTCTCCCTTCCTCTCTCTGAAATCAATAAAAACATATTAAAAAATTATTGTCTGAATCAAACAAAATATGTCTGCCGGTCAAAACCAACCACAGGCTGCCTGTTTGCATCCTCTGCTACAGAAGTTCTCTGTAAAAATAAGTGTTGGGGTGGGAGGACTTCCATCTCAGCTGACAGTCTAAGGCAGCAGTTAAAACTAACAGACAACTTGGGAACATCTCCTATAACACTTACTTTAACTCTCAACCATTCTGTATTGACCAGAAAACCAAACTAATCCTACAGTTGTGTTGAGCATATGGAGCCTCTCCGCTTGCTTACTGCTGGGAATTAGATATGAACAATACTGCTAAATTACAGGAAACATTATTGTACATTTTCTAGGTGTCACACTGTTCTACATGTTACCTGAATTAACTCATTTAATCCTCAAACAATCCTATGAGATAAATACTATTATCCTATTTTAAAGATGAGGAAACTGAGGCAACTTGTCCAAAGTCACACAATTAGCAAGCAGTAGAGGCTGGAATTAGGACCTCAGAGTCCACCAAAAGAACTCATAATTTGAAAACAAAGGCCATTCAATAAATGGTACTGGGATAATTAATTGTACATAGGGAGAGAAAATGAAACTGGACCCTACCTCACACCATACACGAGAGTTGATTCCAGATGGATTAAAGATATAAACATCAAAGACAAATCAGTAGAGACTCAAGATGATAATCTAAAGAATAACTTCAAAATCTCTGGAGAGGGACAGATTGATAAATTTGAGCTTACTGAAATTCAGAACTTCTTTTTAACAAAAGACAACTTAAAGAGATTTAAAAGATCAGAACAAACTGGGAAATGGCATCTGTAATACATATAACCAGGAAAGGATTAATGATCTGAAAATATAAATAAATCTTTTGGGGGGAAAAAACAATAGAAAAAATGGCAAAACAAGTCCCAGCATAGTCTAAGCTGTAAAAACCTGGCATTAGGGTGGGGGGTTAAGGGGGTCCTGATATATGGTGATGGGAGATTTGACTTTTGGGTGGTGGGCACACAGTGTAATATATACAGATCTTGTAACATAGATACCCACACCTGAAACCTATGTTACCCCAATAAATTTAATACAAAAAGGAAAAGGAAAAAAACCTGGTATTACCACAGTTGCCACACAGCAGAACTGAGAACAGTAGACCTTGGCATCACTGACCAATATATAATATTCAGGGATCTATGTCATACTGCAGGTACACAGAGCATGGGGGACCCAGCCAGAAGGACAGAGCCAAGATAGTTAATCTCCATTATATAGGAACTGGATGGAAAAACAGAAGCTGAACCCTGGGGGCACATATATCCCAACATTCACACACACAGATCAGGGACTGGCAAATGTCTTTGTTAAAGTCCATATAGTAAATATTTTCAGCTCTGTGAGCTATATATTCTCTGTCACAGCCACTCAACTCCGCCATTGGTAGTGTGAAAGCAGCCAAAGACAGTATGTTAATGAATAAGTGTGCCAGTGTTCCAATAAAACTTTATTTACATAAATAGGTAGTGGGCCAGATTTGACCTATGGGTCATAGCTTGTGTACCCCTGACATAGATCGTTGTTATTTTCCTACACTCTATATTTCCCCTGACTTTTGTTTGCTGACCCCTCTAATTTCATGAAGCAAAAACTACACATTCTACAGCAGAGGTCCTCAAACTTTTTAAACAGGGGGCCAGTTCACTGTCCCTCAGACCGTTGGAGGGCCGGACTATAGTTTAAAAAAAAACTATGAACAAATTCCTATGCACACAGCGGCGGCAAAAACACCCAACGGGTCAGATAAATGTTTTCAGCGGGCCGCATGTGGCCCTCGGACCGTAGTTTGAGGACCCCTGTTCTACAGCTTTGTGATGGTTTCCGAAAGTCTACTACTTTACCAAAAAACATCTTCTCCCTTATTATCTGTGAAAATTTTTCACCTCATTTTCTTTTCATCTTTTTAATATCTTTGACAGTCACCATCCCAAGCTAAAAATCTAAAAAATTTCTCTTCTCTCATCATTCACAATGTCAATTATCAACACCAAAAAATTCTAACATTGTTCAATGCTCAAAGTCTCTGCCTTTAATTCAAGCCCCTCATTATTTCTTTCCCTGCTTTCCAGTCCACCATCCTTTCATCAAGGTTAAATCTCATCATACCAGGCCCCCTTCTCAAAGAGGATTTCAGGCCCAAACTCCGCATACATAAAATCTTTTCACAACTAGAATCCAATCAATCCTTCTCAGTCTCCTCTCGCTCCCTCCACACATACTCTCTCAAATAAC
>NW_005871108.1:4669969-4672098 GCF_000147115.1 Myotis lucifugus
TCTAGCACCAGTAAATGTATGTGAATGCTTCGTGGTAGGAGTAGAGTTTCTTACCTGGGGTTCATAGACAGGAGTCCACAGATAGAATTTAGGGGGTGGGTCCATGAACTTAAATAAGAAAGTAAATGATCTCTTTATTTTCACTAACCTCTCTGAGTTATTTTCTTCAAATATGAATGCAGGCAACAAACCATTCTAGTATTAGCAGGATCTGTGACTCTGTCACAGTAATCACAGATATTTTTATATCATATTACAGCTGTTGCAGATATCTTAAAGTATTATTTGTGCTCATCACATCTTTAAAATTATAAAATATTATAATGTGCTGATAAAGAAGTATAACCTATATTACTACATCATAAGTTGTATATTTTGGTAACTGTATTTCAATATAGCTGGTTTTCTTTGTCATCAAATTGTCATCAAATGTATTTTGTTTTATGAGAGGGGTCCATAAGCTTCATTAGAAGCTAGAGGGTCCCATGGCACAAACAAGGTTAGGCCTTCGTGCATTACAAAGATCCAGAACAAATGAATCATGTTGCTTTATATACATATGGTATACACATATTGAATATATATTGAAAATCTTATTGCTATGAATGTCCTCACAACCTTTTTGTTCAAAGTCCTTTTTTATTAAATGGGAGCCCTAGAACTACTATGGCTCACGACTGATTTGCATAGTTTCCCTCAGAACTCTCCCATAACCCATTTGAACTTTCAACTCTTCTCTTTAATTAAATTTTTATCATGATAGAGATCCTGGGTTTCTACCATTGTTCACTGTTTGCTTGTTTTTCTAAGGCTTTTTATGTCCCTTTGCCTTAAACACCTAGAAGGGAAGGAGCCTCTCTTAACACTCCAGAAAGTGAGAAGTCAAAAGGATCCTGAAGATAACTTCTTTGCACAAATGGAGGTAGATTGGAAATGATCAAATAGCTGGTTACCTATACTTTTTTGGTATCCCCTTAGCCTTCGAACTGACAGAACTCCTTACAGAAACAAAATAAATTAACAGTTCTTTGACATAAGCTGCCATGCTCGACTTCTTAACATTTTTTGCCCGCTAGCAAAAACTCCTCTAAGGCAGCATGTTGAACGAGGCGGCAGACCTGAGTGCCAGCACCTCCTCGGACACGCACTTTTAAGATCTGGAGAAGTCAACTTTACCTTTCTCTGTCTCAGCTAAAGTGACGACACCATCAGATATTGCTACAGGGTCTCTCAGGTATGTGCAGTTTTTACACATTCGCTATTCACTATTCTTCCTGGCTCCGATAATGCCTTTCTGATGACCTCCCCAGGTGACCCCGCTCTTAAAACAGTGGGCTGTCCCCTTCCTGGGAAGACACGTTGGGTCACCGCCCACAAACAGCCCGGTCCCTCCCTTTAAAGACACACACGAACTCCCCAAGTTGATGGAGGGAGGCTCTCTCTTCTTGCCAACCAGTTCCACTCTCTGCACCCCTTTTGCTGGCCAGCTCCTGCACCCAAACCTCAGTCCCTCTTTTTCCTCTTCCTTATCAAAACCTTCCCTTTTTTGGGGGGGCTGCTCCCCCAAAAAGGAGTGGAGGATCCTGGGGGCACATCTAACCTTTGCAATTCCGCGCCGCGACTCCGAGGAGGCTGCCCCCATCTGAGAGCCAGAGAGCCCCCATGTCTAACAGCCCCTGCCTCCCCGCGCCAAGAGCTGCCACCGTCCTGACAGCCCGAGCTCGGACCCACGCCCCTGCGGGTCCCAGCGGCCCGGGGGCCCTGCACACCGCCCACGGTCTAACCCAACTCCAGGTCTTGCCTCCCCAGCTCCACCGACCCCGACCCTGGTTCCGTGTGGACCCAGTGTCCCTGGCCCGCGACACGGCCACGACCTCACGTCCGGCTCCCGCCAGGGGCTCGGAGCTGCAGCGCCAGCCCGTGCAGACCCCGGCCCGCCCGGCACTCGCCCGGCGCCCCAGCCTCGCGACCGGCACCCTCTCCGAGCCCGGCCGGGCTCCCGCTCCCGCCAGCGCCCCCGCCCGCAGGCCCGGGGCCCGCTCTCCAACATGGCGACGGGGACACGAGCACGGCGGGCGGGCGGGGCGGCTCCGGGGCCGGGCCCG
Source organism: Myotis lucifugus (assembly GCF_000147115.1). Taxonomy (NCBI): domain Eukaryota; kingdom Metazoa; phylum Chordata; class Mammalia; order Chiroptera; family Vespertilionidae; genus Myotis; species Myotis lucifugus. Next base: position 4,672,075 of record NW_005871108.1, read on the forward strand.
CACGGGGCCGTGCTCCGCGTTCGG
>NW_005871108.1:4672463-4677155 GCF_000147115.1 Myotis lucifugus
GGAGCACCGGCCCGGGCCGTGCGTGCCCGCGGCCCTCCGTGAGTTCGTCCGTCCGTCCTCGCGTGCGCCCGTCTGTCCGGCCGTCGGCGCCCGGCTGCCAGCAGCCCGACCCGGCAGGGCCTCAGGGAGCCGGCGGGGAGGGGGATGGGCCGGACCGGGCCGGGGAGGGAGGGGGAGGGAGGGAGAGAGAGGGAGGGAGTGCGGGCGGGGCGGGGCGGACCGGGGGTGGGTGGGGCCTGGCCACGTGACCAAACGTCCCCGAGCGCGCGAGGCGGAGCGCGCACCCATTCACTGGGGTGCAGAGCTTGGTCCTGGGACCCAGTGGGTCTCCGTCTCCTGGCGCTGAAGTCTCCCCAGTGACCCTGCCCCCATTTCAGAGTCACTGCACAGCCCCATGGGAGGTTTCCAGCTGAGTATTATTGGGCAACTCAGTTCTTCAAGCCTCAGTTTACCTATGTGAAATAGAGGGATGATCATAGTGCTTGCAAAGAGGCAATGAGGGACAGCAGAGAAAGCACCTGACACGTGGTAGCTAATAACGTTAATGGTGATAGAGATAACCTTTAGCCTTGATTATGATGTGGCTCTAAGTCCCTCCACCTTTTCCCATCACCATCAGCCCTGCAAGCTCAGTAGGTGCCTTCCTCTGTCTTCAGATGTAGGGAGGCCCCTCCAGCACTGGATTTGATGTGTCATCAGATCTGATGCCTGGATTCATATCTGGCTTTCACCCTTCTTAGCTGTGTGATTTTCTTTGTCTCTGAACCTCAGCTTCATCATCTGTAAAATAGTGTAAGGTATGTTACCACAGAAACATCACAGGAGATAGATGAGCAAGTGGGTTGTAAACGTATTGCAAAGCATGGGGCATACTTGTTTCATCTAAGAAAAGGAGTCATGAGTTCTTTCATTCCACAGTTAGTTACTGAGCACACACTGGATGCTCGGACTGGTGTCCAAGCCATCCAGGGCCTTTTTACATCCTCCCTGGTATCTGTACTCTCCACCCTGCTGTCAGAGTTATGTTTCTAAGTCAGAAATCTGATTTTGTCCCTCCCTTATTTAAAACTATTTGATGGTTTCACATTGCTCTTAAGATAAAGGCGGGGGGGGGGGGGTTGTCAATTGGGGAAAAAGGAGACATGTAAAACTTTAGAGTGGTTCTCAACCTTCCTAATGCCGCAACCCTTTAATACAATTCCTCATGTTGTGGTGACCCCCAATTTCATTGTTACAAATTGAACATAATTAAAGCATAGTGATTAATCACAAAAACAATATGTAATTATATCTGTGTTTTCCAATGGTCTTAGGCGACCCCTGTGAAAGGGTCATTCGGCCCCCAAAGGGTCCGCGACCCACAGGTTGAGAACCGATGCTTTAGACAATAAAATAAAGAAAGAAAGAAAGAAAGAAAGAAAGAAAGAAAGAAAGAAAGAAAGAAAGAAAGAAAAAGATAAAGGCCAAATAGATGCTTAACTATTGATCTTTCCACAACTCCAGACATATCGCAGGGCCCTCTTTTCCCCTCTCTGGACTGCAACTACAGTGACTTCTTTCACATATTGTACTTCTCTCCTCAGGACCCTTACACATGCTGATCCCTCACACCTAAAATGCTCCCACCTCCCTTAGATAACTCATCAGCCCTGAGATTCCAGCTCAAACATTGCTACCCCAAGGGCGCCTTCTCTGATCACTCCCCAGACAGGTTTTCTTGTCCTCAATAGGTTGCACTAGGCTTTATTTATTCCCCATCTTTGCTACTAGTCTGTGGGCTTCATAAGGAGGAAGACTATCAATTTTGTTTACCGCTGTTTGCTCAGCACATAGCACAGTGCCTGGCACAGAGGAGGCGCTCAGTAAATATCCTATATAATAAAAGGCTATTATGCAAATCGACCGAATGGTGGAACTGGTCGCTATGATGTGCACTGACCACCAGGGGTTAGACGCTCAACACAGGAGCTGCCCCCTGGTGGTCAGTGCACTCCCACAGGGGGAGCTTCGCTCATCCAGAAACTGTGCTCAAGGCTGGTGAGCGCAGCGGCCGTCTTCGCAGCAGTGCTAAGGATGTCCAACTGTGGCTTAGGCAGGGAGTGGGCCTAAGCCATCAGTCAAACATCCCCCGAGGGCTCCCTGACTGCGAGAGGGTGCAGGCTGGGCTGAGGGACTCCCCCCAACCCCCAATGAACAAATTTTGTGCATCGGGCCTCTAGTTTGTTTTATGTATGAATCCTGGACACTGTGCTAGGTGCTGGGCCCCGAGACAGAAAAAAATTAAGAGAACCACAAGCAGCCACCTCAGACTTTTGAGCCTATGAAGTTAACGCCAAACAGATTTATAAGAAGAGCCTAGAAAAATAATGTTAAGCTTTTTTTTTTTTTTAGCTTTCATTTACTTATTTAATCCTCACTAGAGGATATTTTTTCATTGATTTTAGAACGAGTGGAAGAGAGGGAAAGACAGAGAGAAATATCGATGTGAAAGAAACACATTGATTGGTTGCCTCCTGCACACACCCTGACCAGGGCCCAGGCTGGGGAGGAGCCTGCAACAAAGGTACATGCCCTTGACCTTAATTGAACCTGGAACCCTTCAGTCTGCACAGGCTGATGCTCTATCCACTAAGCCAAACTGGCTAGGGCAAGCTTTTTCTTTTAACTTTTAAAAGTGAGGTATAATTTACATAAAGCAAAATGCAAACATCTTAAGTGTATACCTAATAATTTTTATATATTCCTATGTTACCACCACCCAGATAAAGTTATAGAACTATCAACCCAGAAAGTTTCCTTTGTTCCCTCCCATATTGTCCCCTCCCAATCAATACTTGCTTCCCCAGAGATAACCGCTATTTTCTTTTATTGATCATCAACCGAGGATAGGTTTTATTGTTTGTTTGTTTAAGAGAGAGGAAGGGAGAGAGAGAAACATCTATGTGAGAGAGAAACATTGATTGGTTACCTCTTGTACTCGCCTCAATTGGGGATTGAACCTGCAACCTAGGTATGTGCCCTGACCTGGAATCGAACCTGCAACCTTTTGGTGTATGGAACGATACTCCAACCAACTGAGCCACCCGGCCAGGGCCGTAAACACCATTTTTTAAAAAATATATTTTATTGATTTTTTACAGATAGAGAGTTAGAAACATCGCAGAGAGAGAAACATCAATCAGCTGCCTCCTGCACACCCCCTACTGGGGATGTGCCCGCAACCAAGGTACATGCTCTTGACCAGAATTGAACCTGGGACCCTTTAGTCCACAGGCCAATGCTCTATCCACTGAGCCAAACCTGTTAGGGCTGTAACCACTAGTTTGACTTCTAGAACTATAGATCAACTTTGACAGTTCTTGAATTTCATATAAGCATATATTCTTTTGTGTTAGCCTAGAAATCAATCATGCTCAGAGAGTGACTCTTTGGAAAATGATACAGTTAATGAATTACATGATTAATTAATTAATGTGAAAGACTAAATTAGAAACTCTGATTATTTCATCCTGCAGAGACAAAGGTCCTGCCGAAAGACAGCCTAGAGCAGGGGTGGGCAAACTTTTTGACTCGAGGGCCACAATGGGTTCTTAAACTGGACCGGAGGGCCGGAACAAAAGCATGGATGGAGTGTTTGTGTGAACTAATATAAATTCAAAGTAAACATCATTACATAAAAGGGTACGGTCTTTTTTCTTTTTTAGTTTTATTCATTTCAAACGGGCCGGATCCGGCCCGCGGGCCGTAGTTTGCCCACGGCTGGCCTAGAGGCTGAGATGACATAAATACACCTCCAAGTCTAAAAAAAAAAATTCTAGTGGTAAGAAAGCTCTGAAAAATTCTAAACAACAAAAATTTAATCTAAAAATAGGCAAAAGTCTTGTTTAGATATTTCTCCAAAGAAGACATGCAAATGACCAATAAACACATGAAAAGACATTTGACAGCACTAGTCATTAGGGCAATGCAAATCAAAACCACAATGAGACCACTGCCCACCCATTAGGATGACTATTTTTAAAAAGTTACATGTGCTAGTGAGGATATGGAGAACTTGGAACCCTTTTACATTGCTGGTGGGGATGTAAATGGTTCAGCAGCTATGGAGAAAATGTTTGGTGGTTTCACAAAACGATAAACATAGAATCCAGCAATTCCACTCCTGGATATTTACCCCAAAAAAGTAGAAGCAGGGACTTGAAGAGATATTTGTACACCCATGTTCATAGCAACATTATTCACCATAGCCAAAAGGTAGAAGCAACCCAGTGTCTACCAACAGATGAAGAGATAAGCAAAATGAGTTATTTATATACAATGGAATATTTAGCCTTACCAAGGGAGAAAATTTTGGTACATGCTACAACATGGATAAACCTTGAAGACATTATGCTAAGTGAAATAAGCCAGCCACAAAAGGACAAATATTGTATGATTCCTCTTATGTGAGGTTCCCTAGAGTAGTCAAATTCACAGAGACAGAAAATAGAATAGTGATTGCCAAGGGTTAGGGGGAGGGGGAATGAAGAGTTACTGTTTAATGGGTACAGAGTTTCGGTTGGGCAAGAAGAAAAAGTTCTGGAGATGGGTGGTAGTGATGGTTGTACTACAGTGTGAATGTACTTAATGCCAGTAAACTGTATACTTAAAAATAGTTAAAATTCTAAATTTATGATATATATATATATATAT
>NW_005871108.1:4677255-4725135 GCF_000147115.1 Myotis lucifugus
CCTCACCCGATGATATTTTCCATTGATTTTAGAGACAGGGAAAGACAGAAAGAAACATCAGTGTGAGAGAAACACATCGATTGATTGCCTCTTGCACATGCCCCAAGCAGGGCCTAGGGGCCAGGGAGGAGCCTGCAACCAAATACATGCCCTTGATCGGAATCAAACCTGGGACCCTTCGGTCTGTAGGCCAATGCTCTATCCAAGCCAAACAGACTAGGGCATTATAGAGGTCCGGTGCACGAAATTTGTGCATGGGTAGGGTCCCTAGGCCTGGCTGGCAATCAGGGCTGGCTGGGGCCTTCTGGCTGCCGGCTGGGGCCTTCCTTCGTTCCACACCGCCCCCTGGTGGTCAGTGCACATCATAGTGAGCGATCGAACTCCTGGTCTCCCAGTCAAACTCCTGAGGGGACACTTTGCATATTAGCCTTTTATATATATAGATATCTTACCATAATTTAAAAATATATATGCCAGAACCTGGGCCACTATTCTCGTTTTTTGCTTTTTTACCTTGTTTTCCATATCTTTAAACTGAAGGTCATAGATTTTTCTGGGGCCAGGGATGGAACCTGCAACAAAGGTACATTTTAAAAAATATATATTTTTATTGATTTCAGAGAGGAAGGGAGAGGGACAGAAAGATAGAAACATCAGTGATTAGAGAGAATCATTGATTGGCTACCTCCTGCATGCGCCCCACTGGGGATCTAGCCTGAAACCTGGGCATGTGCCCTGACTGGGAATCAAACCATGAGCTCCTGGTTCATGGATCGACACTCACCCACAGAGTGACACTGGCTGGGCTAAAAACATATTTTTTTTAAAAAAGAGATCAGGTTGTTTCACAAGATGTTATGAGCAAGGAAAGCAGTACAAAGACATCCAGTATGGTTCTGGATATAGATTTGGGTAAAGAAAAAGCAAACCAATTGTTCTTTAATGTGAACAATTTGATTAACATTTATTGAACTTCTTTCATTTGCAATGATAAGATTGATAGTGAAGAGAGTATTATGCTGAACGAAATAAGTCAGAGAAAGTATCACATGATCTCACTCATATGTGGAATCTAATGAACCAAATACACTGATGATCAAAAAATAAAAAAAGATTGACAGTGGATACTTAAACCATGTCTTTAAGAACATCAACTAGGGTGGAAAAAAGAAAGAACAAAACCACCTAGAGAGCATCAATATTCTACTGTCTTCAGAGTTCATCACAACAGTGCCAAATGACAAGGTTACCACATTTAGTTGGACAAATTGTGTCTTGCAGGAGGACATCATATCCAAGTGGGAGACATAGACATTATAATTTATAAATATACTATAGGCCCAGTGCACAGATTCGTGCACATTGAAAGGAAATTAATTAGAAGAAATATTTTATTTTATTTTTTTATTTTTATTTTTTAAATATATTTTATTGATTTCTTACAGAGAGGAAGGGAGAGGGATAGAGAGTTAGAAACATCAATGAGAGAGAAACATTGATCAGCTGCCCCCTGCACGTCTCCCACCGGGGATGTGTCCGCAACCCAGGTACATGCCCTTGACTGGAATCGAACCAGGGACCCTTCAGTCCTCAGGCCGACGCTCTATCCACTGAGCCAAACCGGTTTCGGCAAGAAGAAATATTTTAGAGGCCAGGGAGAAACCGCAGGAGGTTGGCCAGCCAGGGAGGGACCGCGGGAGGGTTCCAGGGTGTGTCCATCCCCCCAGTTGGCTGGACCCCAGCAGCAAGCTAACCTATCAGTTGGAGTGTCTTCCCCCTGGTGGTCAGTGCACATCATAGCAACTGGTCGAACAGTCAGACACTTAGCATATTAGGCTTTATTATATAGGATTGTGATAGTTTACCAGTGGATGGCAGTAAAGTGTCTTTTTTTAATTATTTTTTAATTTTTAAAAATTGGACCCCTCGTACATTGCTGGTGGAAATGTAAAACAGCAGGGCCACGTTGGAAAATGAGAGTCACCAGATGGCCCAGAAGTTCCACATCTAGGTACATACCCAAAAGAAATGGAAACATGTTCAAACAAAAAACTTGTACACAATGTTCATAGCAGTGTTATTCATAAGAGCCTCAAACCGGAAACAACCCAAATACTCAACTGATGAATGGGTAAACAAAATGTGGTATACCCATACACTAGAATATAGCATACATAAAACTTTAAAATGTTATGCTAAGTGAAAGAAGCCAGTCACAAAAGACCAGATATTATGACTGCATTTATGTGAAATGTCCCCCCCTCCCCCACCCATAGGCATATCCCTGGAGGCATATCCATACAGAAAGCAGATTAGTGACTGCCTGGGGCTAGGGCTGGAGGACAGGGAGGGGGCACTGGGAAAGGGAGTAAAGTGTCTTTTTATTAGAAAATCAGGTCAATAATTTTCAGACAATAGGACAGCGACTTTCAACTGGTGTGCCACAAGAATTTTTAAAACATGCAATACCTGACTATTTAGTTAGGGGCACTGACCTTTTTTCCCTTATATTGTCAAATTTAAAAAATGACAAGAGCCAACACAATAGTAGCTGTCCAGTGTGAATGAATCAAAATTATACCTATTTTTTTTGTCAGATTGGCAAAAATTATATTTTTGGTGTGCTGCAGAATTTTAATAACTAGTTTATGTGTGCCATGAGATGAAAAGGGTTGAAAATTGCTGCAATAGGAAATAGAAGGGTCACTTCTACTTTGAATAAAGGCTTATTATGGGCAAGTAATGGTTTGCTCTTACGAAAAAAGATTAAAAAATAGAAATAGAGTGATAATTACACAACTGAAAAAAATCTCAGAGTATCAAGAAGTGACAAAAAACCAGGAGAAATATTCTTAGCACTTAAAAGCCTGTTTTCAAAAATATTCTGAAAATTTAACTCTTTGTCCTGGCCAGTGTTGTTCAGTGAATAGAGCATTGGCCCAAGCACCGAAGTGGAGCGGGTTCGATTCCCAGTCAAGAGCATTGTACATGGGTTGCTGGTTCCATCCCCAGCCCCGGTGGGGGCACGGGAGGGAGACAACCAATCTATGTGTCTCACTTACATCAATGTTTCTCTTTCTCTCTCTCTCCCTCTTGCTTTACTCCCTTCCACTCTCTCTAAAAAGTCAATGGGAAAAATATCCTTGGGTGAGGATAACAAAAAAAACCTTTTGTATTAGAGTATAACATAAAAATACACAAATCATAAGTGTGTAAAGTCTAATAGATTTTTACAAAGTGAATACACATCTAACAAACTCCCAAATCAAGAAACAGAACATTATCTGCCTACAAAAGCCCCTTTATGTCCCCTTTCCAATTATTACCCATGCCCCTGAGGGCAAAACAGTATCCTGACCTCTAACTCCATAAATTAGGCCCTCCAGGTGTTACGTTTTATATAAATGGAATCTTACATAATATACTCTCTTGAGTCTGGCTTCTTTTGCTAAATTTTATGTTTTTATAATTCATTTATGTTGTTGCAAATAGTTGTAGTTTGCTCCTTTTCATTGCTTCATTACATTTCGTTCTTTGAATATATCACAATTTATTTATCCATTCTGCTGGTGATGAGCACTTCATTTTCCACTCTAGGTCTATTTTTTTTTTTTAAATTCTATTGATTTCAGAGAGGAAGGGAGAGGGAGAGAGACATAGAAACATCAGTGATGAGAGAGAATCATTGATCGGCTGCCTCTTGCACGCCCCACACTGGGGATCCAGCCTACAACCCCGGGCATGTGCCCTGACTAGGAATCAAACTGTTGACCTCCTGGCTCATAGGTCAACGCTCAACCACTAAAACACGCCAGCTGGGCTCTAGGTCTATTTTTAATAGTACTACTATGAATATTTTTGTACATGTCTTTGGATGAATATGTGTGCAGTTTTCTGCTGGGTATATACCTAGAACTATCAGTGCTGGGTCACAGAGTTTCCTCTCTAGTTGATATTGCCAAATGCTTTATCTTTTTAAAAAAAAGAATGGCTTTAGAGAGAGATAATTCACAAACCATACAATTCACTCATTTAAAGTGTACAATTCATTGTTGTTTTAATATGGTCACAGATAGGTGCAATCATCACCATAGTCAGTTTTGTTTTTTCTGTGAAGATGTTTTTTGTTGTTTATTTTTTTTAATTTTTATTTTTCTTTATTGATTAAGGTATTACATACGTGTCCTTACCTCCCCCCCCCCATTGCCCTCCCCCACTCACCCCCCTGGTGTCTGTGTCCATTGGTTAGGATTATATGCATAGTCAGTTTTTTTTAGAACATTTTCATCACCTCAAAAAGAAACCATGTAGCATTTAGATATTGCCTTCCTTCTAACCCCCCCTTCCCCATTCCTAAGTAACCACTAATTTGCTTCCTGTCACTATACATTTGCCTATTCTGGACATTTCATACTGATGAAATCATACAATGTATGACCTTTTTCTGTCTGGCTTCTTTCACTTAGCATGTTTTCAATGTTCATCCATGTTGTAGCATGTGTCGGTATTTTGTTCCTTTTTATGGCTGAATAGTATTCCATTGTATGAATATACCACATTTTGTTTATCCATTCATCCATTGATAGATATTTGGGTTGTTTTCACCTTTTGGCTTTTGTGAATAGTGCTGCTATTCATGTACAACTTTTTGTTTGGTCACCTGTTTTCAGTTCTTTGGAGTATATATCTAGAAATGGAATTGCTGGATCAAATGGTAATTCTTTATTTATCTTATCAAAGAAATGCCAATTTTTTCCACAGTGGCTGCACCATTTTACATTTCCACTAGCGATGTATGAGGGTTCCAATTTCTCCACACCTTTGTCAATACTCACTTCTTTCTTAAAAATTATTTTTAAAAAATGTGGAGTCGTATCTTATTGTGGTTTTGTTCTCTGTTTTTCTAGTGACTTATTATATTGATTGAGCATTTTGTCATAGACTTATTGACTTGTATATATTCTTTGGAGAAATATCTATTCAAGTCCTTTGCTCATCTTTTAATTGGGGTTGTTGAACTCTAAGTTCTTTATATATTCTGGGTACTAGACCCTTTTCAGATTGCAAATATTTTTATCTGTTTGGGGGATTGTCTTTTCACTATCTTGATGTCCTTTGAAAATTTTTCATTTTATTTTATTGATTTCAGAGAGGAAGAGAGAGGGAGAAAGAGATAGAAACATCAATGATGAGAGAGAATCATTGATCACTGCTTCCTACATGCTCCACCACTGGGGAACGAGCCCACGACCCGGGCATGTGTCCTCCTGGTTCATGGGTTGATGCTCAACCACTTAGCCACACCAGTCAGGCTGTCTTAATGTCCTTTGATGCACAAAAGTTTTTAATTTTTATGTAGTCCAATTAATTTTTGATGTTGTTGTTGCTTGTGCTTTTGGTCTTAGTGCTATAAAAACCACTGCCAAAGTCAAGGTTGTGACAAACAAACCTGTATATTTCTAAAAGTTTTATAGTTTTAGCTCTTATATTTAGGACCTTGATCCATTGTGAATTACTCTTTGTGATGTGAGGTAAGAGTCAAACTTTGTTCTTTTGTATGTGGATATCCAGTTGTAGCAGCACCATTTGTAGAAGAGACTATTCTTTCTCCATGAATGATCTTGGCACTCTTGTCAAAAAACAGTTGACCATAGCCCTGGGCGATGTTGCTCAGTGGTTAGAGTGTCGGCCTGGCACTGAAGGGACACAGGTTCGATTCCCAGTCAACAGCACATACCTGGGTTGCAGGTTCCATCCCTGGGCCTGGTCAGAGTGTGTGTGGGAGGCAACCAATCGATGTGTCTCTCTCACATTGATGTTTCTCTCTCTTTCTCTTTCCCCCCTTCCACTCTCTCTAAAAATCAATGGAAAAAAATATCCTCCAGTGGGGATTTAAAAGATAAAAATAATAAAAATTGATCATAGATATATGGGTTTATTTCTGGACTCTCAATTCTGTTCCATTGGTATTTTTATCCTTATGCTAGTACCACAATATTTTGATTATTGTAACTTTGTAGGAAGTTTTGAAATTAGGAAGCTTCATCTCTTTACCAAGATATGAAGGAAATAGCAAAATCTCTTATTTAAGAAGCAAGGTGTTGTATGTTGGAGCTATTTGAGGCCTGAGAGAATATCATATCAGAAAACCTTTTGAAATTTCCAAGCATCCATCTCTTCAATTCATAGCCAGCAAAAATTCAGTTCTCAATACGAGGTGGATTTGATGTTTTCTATGGTAGATCAAGATAGTACAGTCTAAATAAAGTAATTGTGATTAAAAATACAATGTCTAGGAAAGCAAGGACTGTGCCTCTCTTGTTCACCAGTATCCCCAAGTGCCTTAGACAGTGCATGGCAAAGAGTAGATACTTAAGAAGATAGTCATGGAATAATATATTTCATATGTTAAGTGATAAAAAGGATTTTCTAAGATATCAGACTTTTGTTCTAAAAATAAGAATTGTTCCAGTGAATAAATTTTTTATTCAAATCTGTCATGTGTGTGTGTGTTTGTGTGTGTGTATTTGTTTTATTGGTTGATTTGCATGAGAGAGAGGAGAAAGAGAGAAACCTTGATTTGTTGTTACACTTATCTATGCATTCATTGGTTGATTTTTGTATGTACCCTGACCAGGGGATTGAATCCACAATCTTGGCTCATCAGAACGACCCTCTAACCAACTGAGCAACCTGGCCAGGGCTGTCATTTATATATTTTTTATTTTTATTTTATTAAAAGAATAGCTTATTGCCCTGGCTGGTGTGACTTGGTTGGAGCATTGTTCAGTGCACCAAGAGGTTGCCGGTTAGATTCCCGGTAACAGGTCTAGGTTGTGGACTAAATCCTCAGTAGAAGGTGTGTAGGAGGCAGCCACTTGATGATTCTCTCTCTTTCTCTATCTCCTTTCCTCTCTCTAAAATCAATTAAAACATATTAAAACAAAAAATAATAGTTTATTGATTTTTAATTTTTTGTTAATCCTTACCCAAGGATATTTTCTGTAATTATTTTTTTTAGAGAGAGTGGAAATGAGGGGGAGAAAGAAAGAAACATCAATGTGAGAGAGACACATCGATTGGTTGCCTCCTGCATGGGCCCTGACCAGGGCCAGGGATCAAGCCTGTAAATGAGGTATGTGTCCTTGATGGAAATCAGGCCCATGACCCTTCAGGCTGAGGGCCAACGCTCTAAGCACTGAGCAAACGGGTAGGGCTAGTTTGTTGATTTTTTATTTTTTAATATATATTTTTATTGATCTTTATTTATTTCTTTTTATTATTATTATTTTTTAATTCTCACCTGAGGGTATTTTTCCATTGATTTTTAGAGAGTAGAAAAGAGAGAGAAAAACAAAGAAACATCAATGTGAGAGAAACATCGATTGGTTGCCTCCTGCATGCACTCTAACCAGGGCTCAGGTGGAGGGGGGACCCCTTGACCCGGATCGAACCCAGGACCCTTCGGTCTGCAGGCCGATGCTCTATCCACTGAGCCAAACCACTTAGGTCAGTTTATTGATTTTGTTAGAGAGGGGGAAAAGAATAGGGAGAGAGAAACATCCATGTGAGTGTGTAACATCAATCAGCTGCTTCCTGCACGCCCCCTACCGGGGACTGAGCCACAACCCGGCATGTGCCCTCACCTGGAATCCCTCTGGAAAACACCCAACCAAGTGAGCGACACCAGCTAGGGATGTCATTAGTATATTTAAGAAAGAAAATGACCCCAAGAGACCCACATGGCCCCCAAAAAACATGCTACATGGAAAGTCCTATAATTCCATCATTTGAAAGACATCCTAGGAGAGTTGGTAAGTCACAAGGATATTCTAAGTTGCATTGGAAACTACCCAAATATTCAATAGGAAACTGGTTAAACCCTACAATGAACTATGATGTATTGTTATAAATGATTAGATAGATACTAGTATAGATGTATTGATATTGACATGGAAAAATGCTCATGTTATATTGGTTAAGTAGAAAAAAAGGAAGTTGTAGACAGTGTGAATAATATAATCCCATTTTTATTTTTAAATAAAATAATATGTTATATCTACAAAAAAGGAGTTGGGGTATGCATATTAAATTATTGGATTTTTGGAAAGTTGAGATTTTGAGGGCATGGATCATCTACATCATATATTTATGGATTCTTTGATATTCGAATAATTCTTACATCTGTAACCAGATAAAGGTTTTTTAAGAGAAGAGAGGGACATGATATTTGGAGTAAAAAAGACTGCTTTTGAATCACAGATCTGCCAACTATCAGCTGTATGATCTTGGACAAGTTACTTTATGCCTTCGAGTCACAATTTCCTCATCCATAAAATGGGGAGATGAATACATGCCTCATAAGAGTGTTATACCTATATCTTCAGTTTCATCTCATACCATCATCCTCTCTCAGTATGCTCTAACAGAGGGGTCAGCAAACTACTCTTTAGGCTAAATTGGGCCCTGTTTTTATAAAATAAGGTTTCATGGGAACATAGCCAGTTGTTTACATAATGTCTGTGATTGCTTTTTAAGATAACAGTAAGGTTGAGTAGTTACTACAGGGACCATATAGCCTCAAAGCATGAAATATTTACTGTCTGGCCCTTTGCAGAAAACATTTGTTGACTAATCCCTGCTCTAGGAAGAATACATTGGCTTTCTCCCACCTCCTTTAACATAGCACATTCTTTGCAAGCACATCCCTAAGGACCTTTACACACACTGATCCCTTTGCCTAAAATGACATTCTCACATCTCACATCTAATCCTTTTCTTTCGATCCTACTCACCCTCATCACCTCCTTGGGGAGATCTTTGCTGGCCCACCCCACCCCTGAATTAGATTAACTTTCCTGGTATCCATTCTCATAGCATCCCTCATAGAGCTTCTTGTGATGGCAATTACCCTAATTATCTGTGTCCTTATTTCTTTAATGTTTTATTCCCCCTGTAAACTGCAAACCCATAAAAAATATTCTTGTTCAATGACAAATTTCCAGTGCCTAACAAAGTGCCTGGACTACAATGCATGGATATGTGCATGCATAAATGCCATAATGTATAAAAGGTACATACTGTCTTATATATATTGTATACAGTATATGTTATAACAAGTAGTTCACCTAGTAGATGTGCAAATGGTTACGAGCACAAATTAAGGGTTAGACATCCTGAGATTGAATCCCAATTCTTCCATTTCATACATGAGGACCCTCAGACAAGTCCCTTAACCTCTTTTTGTTAGCTTCCCATCTGTAAAATGGGCATAGTACCTACCTCATGAGATTTGTAAAGAAGACTAAATAAAATTAGCATAGGGCCTGGCACACACAAAGCATTCAATAGATGCCATCTATAATTATAGTTATTAATTACTTTATAATTTTTATAATATAAGCCTTAGATAGATGGCAGATATTATGACCCCCATAAAATTGACTCTAGTTTGCCCTGGAGTCAAGGCTACTAGGACAAGGTGAACTGAGGTCTCTCACTCAACTCCCAACACAGCCAAACATAAATCAAGCCAGAGCCATGGTTAAGCAATATTCTTTCTTTAATTCCCCTTTGCAAATGGAAGCCCCTGAGCTGGTCCCCACCCCCACCCCTAGGGATTCCATACCCTGGACCCCAGATACAATGTGCCTGCCTCAACCTGGTGGGAGGAAGAGAGGAACCTCCCAGGATGGTCCATTAGAAAAAAATCCTAGTCATTTAAGAAATGAGGCTGAGGACAAGAGAAGGAACTGGAAGACAAGGCCCAGGTAAGGCCAGACTGGAGATTTTGGGGTTGTGAGGACCCTTGAGAAGGGTTTGCAAGCACATCCCTAAGCTCAAGGCCAGCATGGCTGAGGGAAAGGAGACAGATAATCTGACTCCTCAAGGTCCTGTCTGCCTGATATGAACACTGACACTCACCACCACCACCACCACCACAGGCCTCTGGATGGAGAATTTTCCAGTTACTCTGGGGAAGAGTTTGATAAGCATCCCCTCTCGCCCCTGATCTGGGGCATCCCTGGGGTCCTCCTAAGACCAAACCTGGGAGAAGGAAGGACTCTAAGAACATGCAAAGGGGGGGGAGCAGAGACCCCCACCCCACCCTGCTGCTCTACAGGATGGTGGCTCCAGCTGCATCTGGGCTCCGAGGGTCCTTCACACCGATGATGAAGTTGTTGGTTCTCCGGCTGCCATGGACCCAGGATAAGACATCTACCTTCTCCACGTGGTGACCCCTCGCTTCCAGGAACTCAATCTCTTCCTCTGTGAACTCACCTGAAAACCATCCCACAACATACACACATTCAGAGTTTTCAGAGCACTAGCTCAGGAGTCCCATGGTCAGACCTGAGTCCTGGTCCTGGGTGCTCCACTGAGGAGGTGTATGACCTTGGTCAAACTGCTTGACCTCTCTGAGCCTCAGTCTCTTTGTGCATAAAATAGGGATTATACAAGAACCTACTATATAAAGTTGTTGCAGGGATTAAAGGGTATAATACACAGAAAGCATTGAGTTCAGAGCCTTGCATACAGTAAGTGATCCATAATATACAATCATTCTTAATATTGGAAAAGGGGTTTTGGGGTCTTATCTCCACCCGTATAGGCCAAGCTGCCATCATTGCTTGCTAGGATTACTGCATAGCCCACTAACTGGTGTTTCTGCTTTCAGTCCTGCCTTCCTTATAGCCTATTCACACAGCAGTCAAAGAGTCCTTTTAAACCACTAAACCATATCACTTTCCCCCACTCAAAACCCTCTATCAATGATGAGAGAATCATTAATCAGCCTGCCCCCCCGCCCCTGCTAGATGCCCCTACTGGGGATTGAGCCCGCAACCCTGGCATGTGCCCTGGCCGGGAATTGAACCAGGACCTCCTAGTTCATAGGTCAACACTCAACCACTGAGCCACACCAGCTGGACCCCTTTAACAGCTTTGATGACTCTTAGAATAAAATCTAAAGTCCTTACCAAGGCCTCTAAGACCCACCATCAACTGGGTCCTCACTACCTCTCTAAACTCCTCTCTTCACTTCCTTCCACTCTCTTCCTTAACTCTGCTCTAACCTCCTTGCTGTCCATCATGGAAGTCAAACATGCTCCTATCTCAGGGACTTTGCACTTGCTTTCTTTCTGCTTGGATTGTTCCTTCCTAGAGTCACAAAACTGCCTCCCTTACTTCATTCCAATCTTCAAAAACTTCTCTCATCACTATCTAAATTATCAGCCCATGTTATCTTTACCTTGCTTTGTTTTCTTTCAAAGTACTTAATGCTACCTGTATTTGTTTATTTATTTACTGTGTCTCCTTCCACTATATTATAAGCTTTTTAAAGGCAGGGATGTTGTCTTGTTCACTATTGATCCCCAGAGCCTAGAACTGGGTGAGGACATAGTAAATGTTAAGCCAAGACTTTACTGGATAAATGAGTAAGTCCTCACCCTCTTGCATAATTTCAGGTCTTCATCTCTTGCTGGGCCATTATTCAGGGTGCTTCTTGTATTTTCCCAACTTAAATTCTCCTCCCTACAATCCACCTACCCTGTAAATGCAGTATCCCTGGCATCTAAGATAATGCCTGGCACACAGTTGATACTCAATACAAACTGCTGAATTACTGGTTTGCAGAATGAACAACTGCTTCTTTTTTTTGTTTGTTTCTCCCCCCCCCCCGCCCCCGCCCTTGACAATCCCCTGGCCTCCCTTACCCCCCAGTGTCTTATGTCCATTAGTTATTCTTATATGCATGCATACAAGTCCTTCGGTTGATGAACAACTGCTTCTTATTTTATAAATGAGAACACTGAGGCTCAGAGTGGAGACATAAATTTCCCAAGGCCACACAGCCAGGAAATGGCAGGATGGTTCTAATCCCCCAGATCTTGTACTGTTAGGAATTAGTTGGAAGAAAACCAACTTTCAATGGCAGGGAGTTGGTGCTGGTTGAGGCAGGGACACACTTGGGAGGAGCCTCTTTCCCCACCAGGCCCTGTGCCTACTCAATGGGGACACTCACTGTCCACCTGCAGGAGGTTGGACTGCAGGTCCGGGTGTAGGCGGCCATGGGCCAGGCTGTCACTCAGGTTCCGGTTCAAGGACAGGACATTCAGCAGAACCTGCAGACAGCCAAAGGGCAGAAGTCAGGGCTACCCCAGAGATGGAGGGCTAGGACTCTATGGTCCTTCCTCCTGGTCCAGACTCTTTAGTCTTTAGATTCCTTGCACCAGGGGTGTCATTTGAGCTTCTCAACAGTCCCAGAAGACAGGCAGACCTTTGATGAAGGTCCCCATTTCACAGAGGGGTAAATGAGGGCCAGAGAAGAAAAGTGATTCACTCCAGAGTTTAGAGAGAGCCAGGGAAGAGGCATTGCTAGCACCCAGTCTCCAAGCCCAGGGCTGACCTCCCTTGTCCTTGGCCAGGACAGAGTTAATGGC
Source organism: Myotis lucifugus (assembly GCF_000147115.1). Taxonomy (NCBI): domain Eukaryota; kingdom Metazoa; phylum Chordata; class Mammalia; order Chiroptera; family Vespertilionidae; genus Myotis; species Myotis lucifugus. The sequence goes on from NW_005871108.1 coordinate 4,689,699, forward strand.
TGGGGTTAGTCTAGGTCACAATGTGGGTACTTTTAGCTTATTGGTTTGGAGTGTGAGTAGGCTCTGGAACCAACTGCCTGCCCATTCTTACTAAACTGGACCTAACTTTTTAACCTCTCTGGGCCTCCGTTTTTTTTGTTGTTGTTGTTTTTTTTAAGGATTCCTTCCAAAGTTGGGAAGGTTAAGAGAGTTGACACACCTACCACCATGCCCAGTACTTAGTAAGAACTCTGATTATGTTAGCTATTTTTATCTCTATTTCACAGATGAGGAGACAGGTTCAGAGAGGTTAAGTGAATTCTTCAACATCACACAATTGGAAATTGGCAGTACTCAGGGGCGTCTGATTCCAAAGCGCAGGTTAGTTAACTCACCACCTGCCAAATTATGTACCTGGCACATATATCAGGTGCTCAAGACATTTGTGGAATTGTTGTGAGGCATTTTGGAGTGTAGCAGACCCTTCCTTTCAAAAGCAAATCCTAAAGAGGGCTGCTTCTCTATTCAGATGCTGAGTAGAGCATGGTGGAACTTGAGATGGACAGAATTCAGGCAGTCCAGATGCCCTATCACCTCTCAATTCCACTGGCCCTGCAGTTTCTCCTGCAACCTGGGAAGACAGGGAGCTTCAGGGCTACATTTTCACTAAGAAAGTCAGCACAGCCCATCTCCTTAGTGTCCAGAAGGGCCCTGCCACAAAGCAGTTCCAGCCCTTGTTTGCAGTGAGTAAAGGATGAGAACGAGCAAGAGACATGAAGGCTGCAGCCCAGGCCACAGCTTGGCTCCTGGCCACAGAAGGCCTGACATGGAGGAAACCTCACCTGGGTTAGGCCGCTGAGGCCCCGGGCAGCTCCATTGGCCCCCAGGGCGAGGTAGGTTCCACAGAGCCCCTCTGCCGGCCGGACCACAGTGGGCAGTAGGAAAGACAGCGGCCGCTTCCCGGGCTGTACCGAATTCTCCTGTTGTCAGAGGACCAAGGCCACAAGGGAGATGAGAGGTAGGGTGAGATAGGATAAGGACGACTCCACCACTCTTCCAACCTCTCTCCCTCTCTTACATCTTCCACAGGTAGGAGACCGGTCTCTCCCCAGGCCTCAAGTTTGCTATATGTGAAATGGTCAGGGTCCTTGGATAACTGGGGTGGATAGTGAACCCACTAAGTTTTGAGGCTACTATGGATGGCAGGGGACGGGGAGGGGCAAGCCAAGAAAGATGGCTATGGGGATGAACAGAATAATCTCCACCCTGGTCATCTCTGTCTTTGTCCTGCCGGGGCCCCAGCTTGCAAGGTGTAAGAGTGCTGGCCTCCAACTACACAATAATTCCCATTTCCTTTCTCCTTTGGTGCCCAGCAATAGGGCTGAGCCCCATCAGCTCAGCATTACACAGCCATAGACAATTAGTACTAAAAAGTAGCTAAAGCACAAAATCAGGGGCCAATATCCTCATTATACCAGTACAGGTGAGAAGAAACTGAGGCCCAGAGAGGGGACAAGACTTTCCCCAGGTCACACAATCAGACCTTGACAGAATGGGACAAGGTTTCCTTGGATCTACCAGGCTCCAAGCCCCAGACTTGGGCTGGAGGGAAGTAAACACCTTGTCTGGGCTCCTTTTCTTCACAATAGAAGTTCCTAGAGGAAGTAGGGAGGGAGGAGCAGCCCTACTGCAACACATTTTTATCCCTCTCTAGCCTTGGAGTCCCCAGGGTAGGAGGGAAGCAAGACCCTACCAGGCTGGGTGCAGAGTGGTTAGCAGTCCTGTTGGGCCAGGAGAAATCCAGCATCTGGCTGTTGAGTAGGATCCCCGAGGGGGTGATGAGGCCACTGCCAAAGGGCCGGTTCAGGGAGCTGGGGGCCGAGATTGGGGCCAGGTGAACCCTGAGCCCACTCTCACTCCTGCCCAGCCCCCACCTAGGTGATCTCTTGTGCCAAGTGGAGTCTGAGCTTGCATACCTGACCATGGCCACAATGAAGTCGTCAGGGCCCATGATCAGCACCTGGGCAGCCGTAGGAGCCCCATCCAGCTCGTAAACAGGCAGGAGTGGGGCAGGGGCTGCCTGGGAGTCATTGATGTGGCCCCGGAGGTAGGCAGCCTCTACTTTGCTGAAAAGACACGGGGTAGGAGATGAACACACAGCAAGTTCTCATTACATTCCACCTACCACTCTTTGTGATGTCTGTTTGTGTGATTATTTGATTAATATCTGCCTCCCCCATTGGTCTATACCAAAAAATAGATTACTTAGTCTTAGCATATAGGAAATATTCAGGAAATAGTTGTTGAACTGAATGAATTTATTTAAGTGTTATTCAGATTCTCTTCTAGAGCCAACTTTTAATTTATTCAGTGCCTAAGTCAAGAGTCTTTTAGTTACTTGACTTTACTCATTTAATCCTTTCTATGAAAGTACCTCCTAGGGTATAGTGAATGCTCAGAAGATATTTGTTTTGACATGTACAAACTGAATTCACTTAACCTGATGTGTGTAATCTCAAAATTAAGTTTCACTAAGAATTTAGTGTGTGTGTGTGGGGGGGGGGGGGGATGTGGAGGGGAGGTTTATATACAAGAATCTTTACTTGCTATTAGAATTTTTTTTGAAGACACAGAAAGACTTGTCATATAGTAAGTTCTTAATAAATATTTATTAGATGGCCTGGCCAGAGTGTCTCAGTGGTTGAGTGTTGACCTATGAACCAGGAGGTCACGGTTCCATTCCTTGTCAGGACACATGCCCAGGTTTCGAACTTGATCCCCAGTAGGAGGCATGCAGGAGGCAGCCGATCAATGATTCTCTCTCATCACTGATGTTTCTCTCTCTCTCTCCCTCTCTGAAATCAATAAAAAAATATATATTTTAAAAATTTTATTGAATAAATGGATTTATTATAGGCATGTGTGTGTATTTTAGAGCTAAATATGTATTGATCTTAAAAGCAAATTTATGAAATCATGAAAATACAAATTTACATTAACTATATTTTTGGTTTCTGATTTTCCCTTAGCTAGCCTTTAAGTCGGTTATAGTAGTTAAATGGTAACCATTCTTATCCCTATTGCTAATTAATACTAATGATGATATTTGTTGAATGTTTATTATGTGTCAGACAACATGCTCAGGGCTTTGTATGTATAATCTTGCTTGGTCTTTACAATTAACCATGAGGTTGGCACCATTATTGTCAGCCCCCCTTGCAGTAACAGATTTAGAAAGGGTAAGCCTGTATAGGCTGAGAATCTGGGATTTGAACTGAGTCAGTCTGACAACAGCCCACAGTTTTACTATTATGTTATGCTGCTAATATAGACACATTTTAATCAAATTCTCCACCACCTCCAATATTTTCCTGGAGACTCTTTTAATTGTTAATAGGCTTTCTTTTTCCACTCAAAAGGAGGACCAGATGGGCCCATATATGTGCCCTGCTAGGGTCAAAAAATTGTGAGAGCCATATGAAGTAGAGCAACTCATTGTACAGATGGGAACACTGAGGTGCAAGGAGAAGCATCAGTGTCACATTGTGAGTTAGGGTTGAGTTGGAATTGACTTGGGACTTCAGGCCTATTTTTCTATCAGCTGCTTTACACCTGATCCTTTCCCCACATCACCACCATCTGTCCAGTCCCCAGGGTCCTGCCACAAGACCCACCTTAGCATGTCATCCATGCTCTCAATGATTGTAGAATCATAGATGGGGTCTCCCAGTCTGCTGGCCAGGGCTAATGCAATCTTCAGGGTCTGAAAACAGAGCAGAGGTATGGCAGAGGCTGCCAGACTTCTCCCAGCACCCACACCAGAATTCTTGTGTGTGAGAAAACTTGGAGGGGATTTAGTCCTGCCCCATGGAAGTACCCCATCCCCCCACTCTCAGTGTCCCCCAACACAGGGTCAAATGGAAGGGTTGGCCTTACCTCTGCCACCCAGTGAAGAGCCTGTTCCCGGGAGACCAGGCTGGTGAGATTGAAGCCCTCGAGGATGTTGAGAGCACTGATGAGGGCAGGGCCTGTGTGTGGGGGTGGGGGACTGAGAACCAGGTGGCCTGAAAGGACAGGAAATGACCAGATGGCAGGGACAGTCAAGGCATCTCCACATCCCACCATCACATAGACTGAGACCACAGCACTGAACTCCCTCATCAGATACGGGAAAAGCGGTAACAGGCAAAAGGACACACGCAAGTTCACATGGTGAGTCAAGGACAGGGCCAGGACCCCAATCCAGAACACCGGTCTTCAATTTCCTCTTCCATATGAGGAAACTAAGGCTGAAGGGGACTGTGATTTGCCCAGAGTTTCAATGAAGACCATTGGCACAGCAGGGACAGATGTCCAGATGTTCAGATTCCTGGCCCACCATAGGGCAGGATATACTATTTAGGGCTCCTGATGGTCCCACCCCTGAAACTTCTTGGGAGCAGCAACCTCCTCTTCCTACATAAGGCTCTAGTTATTAGATGTTTGGACACCAAAGGAATAATAATATCTGATATAACACAAACCATAACTAATTAACTCACTTAATCCTCACAATGGCTACTTTTATTATTCCCATTTTATAGGTGAGAAAACTGAGGCACAGAGAGGCAGCTGGTCCAAGGTTACAGGATACAAGTGGAACCCAGAGTACTCAAGGTTCTGGCATTGCCAAGAGAACACAGGCTTGAGGGGGAAATGGAAAATCAAATACATATTCAGTGCCCATTCTGATCAGGGCAACTTCCAACATCATCTCATCAAATCCTCATGGCTACCCTGAGAGGTAGGCACTATGATCTCCATTTTAAGGAGGGAACCATGGTTCAGAGTGGGAAGTGACTTGTTCAAGGTGAATGGCATAGCTGGTACTCAAACCCAGGTCTTCCTGGCTCCCTAGCTATGCTCTCTCTCTGTTCCATATGCCACTGCCTCTGGTAGAGGAATTGGGCTGGAGATTGAGGCCTGGAAACTTGAACTCAGAGGCAGTCTCTTCTGGGGCTTGAAGTAATCTGGGCCTCTTAGAGGAAAGACAACTTAAGACCTAGGAACCTACCACTTTGGGTTCAACAAACATGGACTTCATCTATGTCATAAACTTGGATTTATGGGTTTATCATTGGTTTTGAATTTGACAGGTTAAGTTCTTTTCCTTCCCTGAGCCCTCAGTTTCCTTTTGGCACAATTAGAGGGAGGTCTATGACTGTCCTGAAAAGTTTGTTATAACCAGAAGCTTATATGGACTTTAGTCTTATGAGTTCTTCTTATGATGTATAGGGCATTGAGAGTGGGACCAGGGATGGGACAAGACAACAGAGAGCCCAAATCAAGAAAACCTATGGCTAGAACCCCAATTTCTAGGCCTGAACCTTTGACCAGACCTCCTTCCCCATATCCTAAATACGTGGGATAATTGACTCCAAGACCACTTCAGAAGGTAGGCTGACTCTGGCTTGCTTCATTAGCTAGCTGCCCAGGCAGCTCACTGACTCAGTTTCTCTCCTGTTAAATGGGGAGGAGTCTCTAGGCCAAAAGCATACAGCCATGGACTGGGAGGATTCTCCTGAGTGGGGACCCTGGGAGCTGGGGGAGAAGTCACCTCTGTACACGCCACACACAGGCTTCTCCACGAGGGCACTGTAGTTGCTGAAGTCCTCCTCAGTTATAACACCCCCTGCATGCTGAGCCTGGAAGGGAGAGAATGCCCCCACCACCACTTTGAGCCACACACCACACAGTGAGCATGTGCATTTGGCCTATGGTATATGTTTGGATCACAGACAGATCAGATGCTTATAACTTTTGTGCCTTCTGCATTTCCCATCATGACCTTTAGGGACCCCATCAGCCCTGGGTACCCCAGGAAAAAGGAAGAGGAAAAAGCACTAACATTGAGCACCTACTATGTACAAGACATTGTGTTGGGTACATTCTATGAATGACCTTCTTAGTTCATTATTTAAGGCTCCTTGTGATCTGGCCCCTGCCTACATCTCCGCCTTATGTCCTGCTATTCCCCAGTGAGCTCTGGGTGACCTGCAGTTCCTGAACTCATGACTCCATGTCTTTGTGTACACTGCCCTCTCTGCCTATGAGAAAGGAAGATTTTTCACTTACAGCAGCACTTGCTTGAGAGATATCAAGCTGAATTCTGCATTTCACTACAAATAACTAAAGCCACTACAAAACCATGGATGGCCCTGGTAGGAATGACATAACCAATTACTGACCAGTGAACCAATCTTGTACAAACCAATGGGCTCATTTCATACTATCCAGCATGCTAATCTTCCAACCCTAAATTAGCATAACACTAGGAATGTCCTCCTTTTTTTAGTACTTGAAACCTCTGACTTCTAATCCACCCTCAGTGAACTATACATTGAATTGCTTGGCTGGTGTGTGTTCCTTTGTTGGACAACTTTGGTTGTTTTGTGTTTTTTTTAATTTGAAGCTCTGATAATCTTTGTTAGAGTCTCCTTCATCCCCTTCTCCACCGCTAGGAGAGGATACACAATGCAGGTCTGGTTAATCAGCATTTGTTTTCATGACACAGTGATTGGTTTGGGAATAGTCATGAGACCTATTATAGGCCAATGAGACATAACCTTGAGGCTTTTGCTGGAATTACTGGAATGAGAAGTGCTCTTTCCTTAGGATGATTTACTGGAAGGATGGCTGATGGGAGCAGGTGTGGAAAGGATCTGACCGAGAGTGAATTCAAGCAGAGGAAAGTAGAGTCATAAGACAGAAAGAAAGACAGACCAAGTCCTCACAATGGGGATGGAGCCCCTGGGTCCAGCTGACCTCAAGCCAGTACTCCGCTGGACTTTCCAGTTAAGTCCATCTGAGGTGGCTTCTATCACCACATCCATATCTGCAGTGCTTAGCACAGGACCTGGCTCAGAGCAGGCACTTTGTAATATAGAATGAGTGATGGACCTTTTCAGTTCCCATAACTGTATGGCAGAGATAGATATAATCACCCTATTGCACAGATGAAAGAACCACTGAGTTGGTCTGTGTATCCTTATCTTGAACATAATTTTCCATCAGGAATTTTCAACTATTGACAACAATTCTAAAACCAATTACTGCCTCAGACTAAGACTCTTTGGGGTTAGTTGGTAAGCCCTTATGTTAATCCCCCCAGTTCCAATGAAGGAGGCCTTTTGCTCAATCCCTAGAAAACCCAAGGGCAGGGTGAGGTTGTGGGCTCAGGGAAGCTGAAGCTGATCCCAGTTCTCCACTGAGCCTGGGAGGGGCAGGACAGGCCTCTGTACAGGTTGGCACCAGCCCTGGGAAGCCCAAAGTTACCTCTCTCAATCAAGACAAGACATTCCCATCATCCCAGTAGGTTCTTCCTGCCGCATTCCAGTCAAGCCCTCCCATTCCAACAACCACTGATCTCTGATTCCTATCACCAGAGATTAGTTTTGCCTATTCTAGAATTTCAAGTAAATATATGTAGAGAGAAATCCAGGGAAGGAAGGGGGGAAAGGATGCCCCCACAGTAGGGGCCTTAGGGGCAGATGGGCTCTCCATGTGCTCACCTCGGCCACCATCTCCAGCGTGAGGTTACCACCAGCATAGAAGGCAGCGGGGCCATAGGTGCCAAGTAAATCCAGTACCATGGCCAGGTCAGGCCGTTGCATCAGCGAGCCAGGTAGTGGTGGGCGGCCCGATGGCAGGAACGTCTCATGGAAGTGCTCAGATGCATCGGGCGGCAGCTGTTCTGCCAGGGCACGTGCTATGGGCAGGGACAAGAGGCTGGGCAGGGATTACCAGGGCTGGACCCGATGGCTGAGATGCATAATAGGTGGGGTGAGTAAGGGCTGAGTGTCTGGCCCTAAGCTCCAACCCCCAAGGAGCCTGTTATGGGGGAGGTAGGGTATATATGGGCCTCCCTAGATCTTCTCATTTGAGTCTGCCTCCTGATAAGGGTGGGAGAGATCTGAGGAGCAAACTGGAAGAGAGGTGCTTTCTGGTTTGGGCCCCAAATCTCAGAGGTCCTATCTCCCCCCTCCATCAACCGCATGCCTTTCCCCTGACCCCTCAGGCCCCACTGACCTAGATCATGGGTTACGTTGAAGCCATCTTGGGCCACAGCTGCTGCGAAGGCCAGGACTTGGTACCATGGCAGCCTGAGAAGTGGGGGGCAGAGAGAAGGGGGTGGAGGAGGTCCTGGGGGGATGAGGAGGGGTCCGGGAGGAGGGGGTTCCTGGGAAGGAGAGTCCTGGCAAGGGAAGGGGATATTAGGAGGGGGAGTTTGGAAGGAAATAATCCAGGAAGGTAGGAGGCCACCAAAGGAGCAGTGCAGGCAGGGGCCCCTGGTCCCCAGGGGGAGGGTCTTTACCTGCCATAGAGCTGGTGAGCTTCATGTAGCCCCTTCACCATTCCGGGAACCCCCACCAAGAGCCCAGGCTGGGCAAGGCGGGCAGGCGAGGGAGAGAGGAGACCAGGTCACTGGAAGGGGGGGGCTGGGCTGAACTCTGCAGAGCCCCAAGCCAGGGATGGGGGGGCTGGCACAGGGGAGAGACATAGGCCAAGTATCCTAGAGGAGGGACAGGCTGTCCCAGCAGGCATCCTCCCTCCCATCTCCCCGACTTCCTATCAGCAAATGCAGAAAGGCCTCCTTTATCATAATTGAGGGACTTATAAATTAAGCAAATCCTTTTAAGAGCTAGGACATAACCAATTTAGATGGGAACCTGTCTTCATTGGATTATACCTATTCCTGCTTTTTAAAATAGTGGGCAAGAGACCTTCCTTTTACCTTTTCATTAGCATTCCACCATTACTATGAGCTGTGATAACTCAGGTGTGTGTTTGGCTTTTACCTCTGTGCTAAATATCTATTTTTCCAAGTTATTCTATCTCTGCCTTTGCTCTCAGTGGACAGTGGGTTTTCCTCTAGCAGTTCCTGTCTAATCTTCCAACATGTTGTGGGCTGGGAGAGTTGTAGTCGACAGGCTCAGAGTGGGATGTGTGAGTGATAGTGCAGCAACTTTGATGTCTCAGGCTGCTCAGTGGCCTTTTTTCTTCCTTCTATGTGCCAGATAGGCAAGGTTGCCACAGAAGTTAAGATGTTGCTGTACTGCCTGATACCCACCATGCAGAATTTTTTGCTCAGTATTTTTTTTGGAGGGTTGCCTGTCTCCCTCATAACCTAAGAGCATCCTGCTCAACTCATTTCCTCATTTCCATAGCAAATACTCAGCAAAGTAATGCTTGGGTTAGAAGAAGGGCAGTGAAGGAAGACACCCCCCCCCCATACTTTCTTCTCACCAGGGTCCGCACCTTGGTTTCCCAGGATCTCTGCAGGGCCTCTTCCCTGAGGGCCCCTGGTGCAGACTCCCGGAAATCAATTAGGTGGCTCTCATTGCGTCGGATGTCATGTACCAGCATCACACCCCCACTGGAAAACACACAGAAGGGGGCAGGTGGTGACAAAAAGATGCTACCCCTCTGAACAGTTAACCTGCCACCCTTCAACTCCCAATGGTGATGGCTGTAGGCTTAGTTTGTCATCAGGAGACAAGTGTTTGAGCCCGCTCCCCAACAGGGATTCAGAGATTCAGCCGCACCACAAGGGTGGGGAGCGAAATCAAGGCAGGGATCCAGAGTTCAAGGACCTCTTTCAGCCTGTCACTGGAGACTTTAATCCCTGATTTAAAAAAAAAAGAAGAAAAAATAAAAGCAGAGACTGGGAGAGCAGGATGTTCTCCTCCCCTTCCCTCCTCCCTCCCCCCCGCCCCCCAGACCATAGCTGGACCCCTGCCAGCTTCCTGCACCTGCCTCCTTGGTATGCCTCCACTCCCTCTCCCAGGACTGAATTATGTAAGAACAGACTGTGCAAAAACAAAAGGAGGATTTCTTTGGTAGGGTCTGGAAGACTGGTCTTACAGGAACCAAGACATGGACTTTGTCAGCTTGTCCCTTTTCTGTGACTTGTCTGCATTTGAGATGGTGGTAACATCTGAGATGGCGGCCTGCAGCCAAGTAACTAACAAAGATTGGGGAGTGGTAGCCCTGTGGCAAAGTGGAAGGCACAGAATGGGAAGCGGCTTCTACTCAGGTCCAGATCATTGCAGTCACATGGAACTGTGTTACCAGGTCTCTTCAGGTTCAAGAGATGTTGGGCATTCTCAACTTTTCAACAATAGGAAATACATTTTAAAAAATTTAAGTCTGCAAACCAAACCTGTCTGTGTTCTGGGTTTGGCCCCGGGTGCCCAATTTGTCCTCTGTTTTAAGAATTTTTAGCGGGGGGGGGGGGGGGGGGTGTATTTTTTGGAGCATAGAGAGTCCATAGCTTTCATCAGACTCACAGGGAATTGTGAGCCCAAAAGTTTAAGTATCGCTGCCTTAATTAATGACAGTATACCCCTACCTGTGCACCTCACCTTACAATTTACAATACCATTTTCCAAATTTTTTTTAAAACAGAAAAAGCTTTTGAAAACACCTCCTCTGACACTATGTAAGAAGAAAGGGATGAGATTGTGTGTGCAGAAAGAGCAAATGCAAGGAGGTGGGGCCCATCTGTTTCTCTGCTCAAACTTGGAGACCCCCACATGAGGTCTACAGACCAGGACAGGGAATTAGACCTGGGGGACCCCAGCCTCCACAGTGGGGAGCTCCTTACCCGCCCAGGCCAGAACTGTGCGGAGCCACGATTCCCAAACACAGGGCTGCGGCCACAGCTGCATCCACAGAAGATCCCTGTTTACTGAGCACCTCGATGCCCAGCGATGTACAACGAGCAGCATCGGTCACCACGGCACCCTGGTGCAAGATCTGGGAGAGGAAAGGGGCTAGTTGGGGACAGTAGGAGCCCCTGCTTCCCTAGGTACCTCCACTAACCCCAGAACCTCCACGGGGGTGGGGGTGGGGGTGCTGGTGGGAGCCCTGTCCTCTTGCCCCCTTGATTCTCCGCTATTTACCTTCTTTTTCCTCATTTACCTCAAGTGCCTCCTATCTGATCAGTCCCCTCCTTGCTCTGTCCCCCTCATGCCCCGAGCCACCCCCCCCTCCTTTGGGTCCTTCCTCCCCCTTTTCAATTCCCGGCCCACTTCCACCACTCAGCCAGTCCCCAATTCCCACGGTCTTCCCAAGCGATTTCTCACCTGAGGGTCCCCGAAATAGATCTGCATAATGAGCGCCACAGTGACACCCGTGGCAAAGGTGAGGCAGGCTGTGACTATGACCGTGAGCCCGTCCTGGCGGCAGGAGCACTCCGCGGCTGCTGCGGAGAACGGGTCTTTGCGGGTCTCGCGTAAAGGCGACCCGTCCTGGCTCCCCATCTCTGATGATGACGACGGCAGCCGCTGCAGGCGCGCTGACTTCAGGAAGGAGTCCGGGTCTGCGGGTGGCGAGGGGTGGAGGTGGGAGGGAGAGGTCGGAGGCGGGTGTCAGTCTGGAAGTCTCTTACCCCGCCCTGCCGCCCTCCAGTCGCGGTTATATCCTGTCCCCCCTCTCCGCACTCCCGTCAAACAAACCCCAATATATAGCACCAGCGTCTACCTACCCCCATGCACCCCAGGGCGGGTGAGGTTGGCAGTCTGGGCTGGGAAGAGACAGGGACCACCAGCAGGGCAGCTGGGCGGCTGGATTACTGCCCCTAGGCCAAATTTCCCCGAGCACCCAGGACCCAGGACTGGGAACACTTCCTGAAGAGGCGGGAGTTGGACCCTCCCTGGAAACCAGATACTCCCAGAGCTGGGCCCAGCCTTCTACTCAAGGAGGCAGTTACCTAAACTGAGTGGATAGACCTTGGCTTCCAACCTTGCTTCATTCATTCATTCATTCATTCATTCATTCAACAAATATGGAGGATCTGCTATGTTTCTGGCCCTATGTTAGATGCTAGGGGAAAGGTACAGACAGTTCCCCCCCTCTGGGGTTCACAGATCAGTGGAGAAAGAAGGTACTAAACAAGTAAACAGATGAATATATAATTACAAGTTGTGGCAGGTGCTATGAATAAAAAGGATGAAATAAGACAATAGTGGTGTGTGTTGGGAGCTGCTTAGCTGGGAAAATCAGCCACAGCCCCTCAGCAGCCTCTTAGCTTAGAAGTGACTTTTAAGCTAAGAACTGAAGGATGAGAAGGAGCAAGTGGTGAGTATGTAGTGTTCCAGAAAGAAGGAACAGCAGGTGCAAAGGCCCTAGGGCAGGAATGAAATGGCACATTAGAAAAAAAATAACCAAGCCCTGTGTGGTTCCAGTGTAGTGAGCAGTGGGGTGGAGGCTAGGCCAGATCACTGGGCCTTGGCTTAGTGAAAAGCCTGGATTTTACCCCAACAGCCATGGGAGGCCATTGAAGAGTTTTAAGGGAGAATGTGAAGCCATCAGTTTTATGCTTTAAAAAGATCCCTCTGGCCCTGGTCATTGTCACTTGGTAGGTTGAGTGTCCTCCCATGCGCCAAGAGGTCACCGGTCTGATTCCCAGTCAAGGGCACATGCCCAGGTTTTCGGGCTCATTCCCCAGTAGGGGTGCAGGAGGCAGCCGATCCATGTTTCTCTCCCCCTCCCTTCCTCTCTAAAATCAATAAAAAACATATTTAAAAACAAACAAACAAAAACCCATCCCTCTGGCTGCTATCTGGAGAATGGATCTGAGGATGTAGGAGTGGAGGCAGAAAGACTTGAAAGCCACCTCACTTGCTGAGTTACTATGGATAAGTCACTTCAAATTATAAGTTTCACTTTCTGCATCCTAATAATGGAACTAATCCCTAACTGGCCGGGTGAGTATAGAGATTCCATGAAGCGATGTATACAAAGCACCCCATAAGTGCTCACTCAAAGTTATTTCCATTCTTTTTCAACCTTGGGCAACACAGAGAGACCCTCTTCTATCCCATAGTTCCCTTTCCTAGGTGCTACCAGCCTTGAACCCAGGCTTCTAAATGTCCTAAAGGTCCTTAGCTTGGTACCTTAATACCTTGCTGTACTCACAATGTGTTTTTTAAAAGCGCATTCATCCCATGGACGCAGGCAATAGGGTGGTAAAGAGCTGAGGAGAGGGGGGGAGGGGCTGAGAGGAGGGGGAAAGAGGGGGGAATGGGAAATATTTGTAATAATATCAACAATAAAAAGATATTAAAAAATAAAAGTGCATTCATTCAATAAATATATTTTTGAGCACCTATTACTGTGTACTAGAAATATAATCTCTTTAAAAATCTGTGGGATAATATTAAAAATTGACTGTTATATTTTCCTATTTAAAATTGGTTCACCAATGCCAACATGATAAAAACTTAAACTCCTTGACCTAGTGGTCAAGGCCCTTCATAATCCACACTCTTCTTTTATGTAAATAAGAAACTAACACACACACACACACACACACACACACATATATATATATATATATATATATATATATATATATACATATATATTTCTTATAAATTATTTATGGTTATTACTTTTGGGAAAAGATCCTAAAGGTGGGGTGGGAGAATATTTTGTTTGAAATTTTATTTTAATTAATACATACATCTTTAAATAAAAAGGAAAAATTAGAGGAAGACAACAATGGAGAAGGGAACTTTTCCTCACTATTCCTTCTTTATTCATTTGTTTATTTATTTTACCATGAACATGTAATTTGTTTTTAAATTTTTATTTAAAAAGGAAGATTGTCTTCCAGAAAACTGTTTCAGTTGATCGTGCTTCTGTCTAATGCTCAGTACCAGAATCTGTAAATAAAATTGGAATTAATTGAACAGATGCTAAACACCTACTCTGGGCACAGAACTCTCTTTGGCACCTAGAGGTTTCAAAAGAACTCAGGAAAGAGTTTGGAACTTATATTTATTGAGACTGACTGCATTCCCGGCACTTTACAGACATTTCCTCATTGAAGTGTTCCCATAACTTTAAAAGATAGACCCATTCTCTCCATTTTAAAGATGAGGAAACTGGGGCCAAGAAAGGTGATACTGCCTGCTTAAGGTTATAAGTAAATGGTGGAACCAAGAGTCTGTGTAACTCAAAAACCACCTTTTCATTGCTCCACAGATCATCAGGAGCCATTTCCCCCTCAAAAACCAACCTTACAAGGCAATTTTAGTTGATATTTCCAGGTACTTTCCCTTAAATCTGTTATCTCCAATCAGATATGAGAAACCAGGAGATGAAGGTGATATGAGAGATGGAGTTACTCGAGATTTTTTTTATTTCACCAATTATTACGTTATTGATTTATTCAACAAAAATATTTATTGAGTACCCTACCGTGTAAGTACTGAGGCAATAATACCATTGATTTTACTGATATGTAAGAGCAACAGCAGGACACTGTGTAAAGGTTAGTTTTGGGACCAGAATAAACAAGTCTTTGGGGAGAAAGATAAGTTTAATTTTAGCTATTCTGAGTTTGTGAAAAACCAGCAGGAATTGTCTGGAGGCAGCAGACCTAGTAGCCATCTAATTTTTATCTGCTTAGATACCATTCCCCATTCCATTTTCTTTTAAATAATACTATTTCCCTTCTCATGCCTCATTCCCTCGTTACTGACTAGAGTAAGTATATGACCTAGGCCTAGCCAATCAGAACAGGCACCTCTATACAGTGATTGGTTCAGGGACGGGCATATGACCAGTGCCAGGTCAATTAGGTTCAATCTTTGTTTTTTTGCTGGAACTATTGGGAAAGCTGTCTTTCTGGTTAGGTTACTAAGGTAGTAAGATGTAAGCCTGTTGTTGCTGGGGGCAACTTGTCCTGATAAAATGGGAAGCTTTCTGAAGAAGAAGCCCATAAAAAGTAAAACAAAGCAAAAAATGGAGTAAAGCCCATTCCTTTTTAGGCACCTCCATGCAGCTATGACTAAAGCCCCATACCCCTGAACTTTTCAGTTATGCTACCTAGTAAAATTCTCTTTTTAGATGTAGCTCAATTTTAGCCGAGTTTATGACAAAAGAACCCTGAATAGAGTTGACTTGACAAATCTAGAGCTAAGGAGAGAGATCTTGGCTGGAGACTGAGGTCCTTTCTGGCTTGCTTATTCCCTGAAGGGGAGAATCACTGAAGATTGTTGAACCCTCTCCAGGAGTAACATGATCAAAGTGCAGGGTGGGCCAGGCCGGCATGGCTCAGTGGTTGAGTGTTGACCTATGAACCAAGAGGTTATGGTTCGATTCCCCGTCAGAGCACATGCCCAGGTTGCGGGCTTGATCCCCTTTGGGGGGCATGTAGGAGGCAGCCGATCTATGATTCTCTCTTATCATTGATGTTTCCATCTCTCCCTCTCCCTTTCTCTCTGAAATCAATAAAAAATAACATATATATGTATATATAAGTATGTATATGAAGTGCATGGATTGGGATTGGGTGGGAGGCAGGAAGAATAGCTAGAAGCCTATGGGTAATACAGATAAGAAAGAATAATGGCTTAGTCTACAGTGGTGATGACGGGAATGGTGTGATGGAATTTGAAAGATAGTTAGGAGGGGGACAAAGAGCATTTGATTGCCATTTGGAAGTAAGAAGAAGAGGGTGGATGATGGGTAGCTCCTGAGCTTCTACCTTGGAGACTGGATGAAAGGCAGTATTACTCACTGAGAATGACATTGGGAGAAGAGCAGGTATATGGGGAAGAGATGATGAGTTCAGCATAGAACATGCTGAAGGTGAGGTACTTGCAGGACATCTGGAAGCGAATGCCTGGAATAGAGAGGAACACCTGGGCCTGGAGCTCAGAAGAGAGGAAAGACAGTATTACTCCAAACTTGGAGTGGTTATCCCCTAGCTCTGTGTTTTTTTAAAAAATATATATATTTATTGATTTCAGTGAGGAAGGGAGAGAGAGTTAGAAACATCAATGATGAGAGAGAATCATTGATCATCTGCCTCCTGCACACCCCACAATGGAGATCAAACCCACAACCCAGGTATGTGCCCTGACTGGGAATTGAACTGTGACCTCCTAATTCATTGATCAACACTCAACCACTGAGCCACGTCGGCCAGGCACCTAGCTCTGTTTTCCACAGGATTTGCTGTGGGGTGCCTAACACTTGATTCTAGGGTGTGGCAGGCTAGAGGCTATCTGGGCAAACCATGGTTCTGGATAAGAGGATGGGGCAATGCCACAAGGTAGCACTACCAGGTTGAGAACATAGGAGGCCACGTTAGCCAGCAGGCTGGTTCAGCTGGGCCAAAGGAGGCTTGGGCTTGAAGCAGTGCTTGGAGACGTGGCATTGAAATGACCACACAGGTATGATGGCAAGTTCTTTGGAACCTTAGTGCACAACCTTGGCACAAGGTATAGGTTCCCAGCAAATCAGGTGACTGGGGTCTCGCCTGGATTTTTGTACAGATTAGGGCAGAGTCTGTATTATCTCACCATGGTACTCCCTGAGTTTTGAGAACTCCCTCTGCTGCCATTCTTTCATCCTGAGATCTTCTTTCTCATTCATTTATTCATTCAACAATGTTTATTGAATACTTAGCACTGAGTTGAATGGCGAACAAAACAGTCATGATCCCACCCTCATAGGGTTTACAGACATTGAGTAATTATAATATCACACAAATAAATAACACAGGTTTTGATAAATGCATTTATATGGGGCCAGGAGAAAACAGGCGTTTCCAATCTCTAGGTTGGGAGAGATAGGTATTCCCAGTTGAGCTGGAAGGGGAAGCCAAGGGTAGGTGTGCCCATTGTCACACAGTGAATCAGGGCAATGCGGGGACAGAACTGGCACTCCTGACCCTGAATAATGGACCTGGTTCAGACTGGTATCTACCAGGACACATCTTCCCACCCCTCTCCCTGCTACCTCCTGATTACAGGGCTACTCCCTCTGGGGAAAAAAAAAGTTTTAATTTGCAGCTTTGACTTTTGATGCCCATAAGGTTTCCTATTGTCACCTCACACCCCCTCCAGGTGGGGTACAGTCTATTCAGGTTGGCAGGGGCTGGTGGTCAGGGCCCGATAACCAGAAAGTTGTGGAAGGGGAAAGAATTTGGGGCTGTCAGACTGGGAGTAACTATAGAAGGGCCAGGCTAGCGAGGGCTGAACCAGAGAAGCAGGGTCTGCCAGGCTGGTAAGGGATAGGACTCGAGTGCAGGCACTGGGAGGAAGAGAGAGTGAAGCAGAAGGATGCTCTAATGCCAGGAAGTGACGTTGAGGGAAAGAGGGATGGGGGATGGAGGATGAAGAATAGAGCTGGGCCACATGGATAGCAAGAGAGAGAGAGAGAGCCCTAGGGAAGAAATGCTCAGAGAGCTTTTGGCCCTCAGGTCTCCCCCAAGCACGATCTCCTCCCTCCCTACTCCCACCCCTGCAGACTCTGCAGAGGGCTGAAGAGAACACAGTAAAATTCTGGAGCCTGCTTCCAGGGCACCTTACTAACATCCCGGCCTGATCCATGGCTCTGGTAGGGGTGAGGTAAACCACAGGGCAGCAAAGGCACTCTGGTCCCCAAGGACTTTGAGAGGTCATTCAGTTCATCCCCCTGGATCCCACGATCCAGCACGCACAGACAGGCAGCATCATATTCTCGTTATCCCTCCCTGGACACGAAGAGATTCCCAGCTTCTCCCCCATGGTCACTCCCTCCCACCATCCCTGGCTGTGGGGAAGTTCTTAAGACCTAGCCTCTCTATTCATCCTACTGCAACCTCCGACTTGGTTTCTGCTATCCTGTTCTCTGTGACTAGAGAAAAGCCTCTTCTGGGTGATCACAGCTGTGCCTCAGGATCTCCCCTCCAACATTCCTTCCTGCTCAGTTGGTTCTTCCCAAAAGGTAACCCCCATCCCTCCTACTGCAGTCTCTGGCATCATTCTCCCTTGTCGCATCCTAGGACTCCAAGGCAGAGATGCACTCCCAACCCCATCAGATAATTAACAGGAAAAAAAGGAGAAGAGAAAGGTCCAGGAGGAAGGGAATGAATTCGGGTGATGGAGGCTGGAGGTGATGCTCCGTGCAGATGGAGGACCAGGGGCATCCCAGGGGGCAGGGACCGGGGGGGGGGGGGGGGTTTGGGGGAGGGAAGCGGGCCTCACCTGTATCGGGGTCTCCCAAGAAGGCGTCCTCGTCCTTGCGGCCCCTCAGAGGGGCCGCGGGAGCCGGCTCATCCTCTGGCAGCCGCGGGAAGCTGGTGATGCTCATGTAGTCCACGGGCGAGTAGGCGCCTAGGGCGCTCTCCTGACTGGCCTGGTTCTCCGCCGCCATCCTCACCCGCGCCCCCCAGCAGCGCAGCGCCTGCCGGAAGTGGTGCGGCGGGGGCCGGGGTGGGTGGCTGGGAGGGAGGGGCCTGCGCTCCCGGGCCGCCGGGAGGGGGCGCCTCACCCACACCCACACCCTAGCGCTTGTCGGGGTCTGACTCGCTCCCGCCCGGCTCCGCGCTGTCAGCGCTGTCAGCGGGCAGTAGGCGCGCAGGTGGAGATGGGATTATGTTTGCAGAGGCCGGAGGGCAATGCCGGGTCGCGAAGTGGGAGATCGTGGAGAAGAGCACGTTACAAGCGCGACCTTAGTGATTCAGGACCTTATGCAGCCGGGGGCCAAATCCCCTCTTCCAGTTGGAGCTAGAATCCTCCTCAGGCCCCAGACTCTTCCACTGGCCGTAAACCTCTCCTCGACCCGGTTCTTCCTCCGATCCCAGACCCCTCTGATCCCAGACCCCTTCTTGGATTCCAAGATCCTTTTCCTCCGATCTCGGACTCCTCCGACCCCAGATTCCTCTTTCGACCTGACCCCCCTGCCCCTGGCCCCCTCCAACACCTGCTTCATCCTCAGACTGCGCCCCTCCTTTGGACGTCCCTTCTCAGACGTCAGATCCCTCACTGGCCCCCCACCACTTCTCAGACTCCTCTTCCAAGCCCAGCCCCTTCTGGTACCCCTGACCTAAACCCAGTGTGTCTTAGGATCCCTACGAGCAATCGCCCAGATTCCACTCTAGAGAGCATGGTTTAGGACTCTGGGATGGGGTCTCTGGAACCTGAATAGTTACCATCATTTTAAGAGTTTTTGATGTGGTCTGGAAAGGACGCTTTAAGAAAGGAACAATGGGCATGACGGTGTGGCAGGAGTGGGGTGGGGTGGGGAAGTGGGGAGTGGGTCTCTGTGGTCTAGGTGTCTGTGTTCGATTTCCTGTGCTACCACTTACACACTGTGTGATCTTGGGTCAGACACTTCATCTTCTTTGGTGTCGGTTTCCTCATCTGACAACTGGAGAGATTAATAGTATCCATCTCAGGAGGTTGTTGTGAGGATTAAGCACCAGGTAGAGAGCTTTTAGTGTAGGTCTTGGCCCTACTCAATAAATGCCATTATTATCATTATTTTCATGTCTTTAACCTTGTGGATTCTCATCTCATCCAACCTTACCCATCCTCTTCCCACGCTTAGGAATTCCAACTACAGTATAGCTTGCACTACTTTCCCATTTCCAAGGATGAGGGGTTCGCTCTTTATTAGGCTTCTTGACCAAACTCTCTTCATACAGTTCACAGGGAGGGAGAGGGAGGGGGCTGGTCAAGCCCCTGGGCATACATCCCCTCTTTCACTCCAGGACAGTTTGAAAATCTACAAGGCGGGTAGGGGTGGGTGGAGTGGGTGGGGTGGGGAATCTATTATGGGCCCAGAACATGCATTGATACCTGTCGACAGGAGGGGGCAGTAATGTGTTGGGAACAGCTCTAGGACTTGGGAGAAGGTTTGGGGAGAGGGGAGAGGAAGAGGGCTGCCCAAAGCTGTGACTGTCTATACCTGGGACTGTGTGCCCATTGCTTGTGCCTTTCTCCCCCCAGAGAGGCTAGTATCTTCTCAGTGAAGTCCATAGGGCTTATTATGCTTCAGTAAAGTATTATCCCCCCAGTAGGGCATGTCTTAACTAAATGAGGTCTGTGTCCCGTCATTGATGTCCATTCCCTCAGTGGGGTGTGAGTCCCCCTAGTGGGGTCAACATATTTTTAGTAAAATCTATATCTTTGGTATCTCCTAGAGCAGTGATGGCGAACCTATGACACGCGTGTCAGAGGTGACACGCGAACTCATTTTTTTGGTTGATTTTTCTTTGTTAAATGGCATTTAAATATATAAAATAAATATCAAAAATATAAGTCTTTGTTTTACTATGGTTTCAAATATCAAAAAATTTCTATATGTGACACGGCACCAGAGTTAAGTTAGGGTTTTTCAAAATGCTGACACGCCGAGCTCAAAAGGTTCGCCATCACTGACCTAGAGGGAAACCCATGTCCCCCCAGTAGGGTCTGTGACCTTCAACACCATTAAAGTACTATTAGCAGGGTCCATAGCCCTTCAGTGAGATCTGAGACCCCTCAGCAAGATCTCTGCTCCCTTAGTGGAGTCCATGTACCTTCAGTGAAGTGTGTGCCTGTTGAGTGTAATGTCTCTTCGATAAAGCATCTATCTTCTCTGTGGGGTCCATGCGATCTGAGACCCTCCCCTCAGGATTGGGTAGGCTCTGGATCATAGGTTTGAACATGGAAGTATTATTTTCAGTTTAAGGTGTGCTGGGCTTGTGGTTAGCTGGGCAAAGAACAAGGGAACAGGTGGGGAAGGGGGATGGGCCTGATGTGGTCACAAACCCTGTGTAGGCTTCAGGAGATGGGGGTTGTCAGCTCTGGGCCTCAAAATCACTCTTGGAGTTAAATATTTAAGGTTCCTCCTTGCCTTGACAGACATTCTGTGAACTGACGGGTGGTGTGGGCTTTTCTTGGTGGTGAGTGCAGGTGGGAGATGGAGGGTCCTGACTGGCCCCTCCTTTCTGGAGTGGAACAGCTAGAGGTCAGCTAGAGGTAATTGAGCCCAGGTGCGGCAGGTGGGCGTGGTCTCTTGGGAAAGTAAAGAGACTGGGAAGGGAAGAAGGATATGAGTAATTTCTCCTATTTGCATAGCCTTTGGTACAGTATTTCACAAGCCTTAGCTTGTGAGGATATAAAAAGACTTGGAGTCAAGAAACTTAGGTTTGGCCCTAACTTGGTCGTTGTTTTGCTCTGGGACCTTGCACACATTCCTTTCCCTGAATATACCATTTGTGCAATGAGGAGGTAGGTATATTAGCAAAGACCTGGACACACCTCCTAATCTTCAATGAATTTTGAACTTTAGAGCTGGATGGGAATTTGTGGAGCCAGGGAGAGTGAAGGTATAATCTCGGTGGAGGGGGGGGAGGAGAGAGAAAATCTGAGCTAGCACAAACGTTAACAGAGAGGGGCCATGCCCTAGACGTCGTGGGAGGATTTTTTTTTTTTTCCTGAGGATGGAGGGGAAGAGTTTACTCCGAATGGAGGGATAGTGCTTTGAGGGAAAGTGATCCCAGAAGACACCCAGAAAAAACCCCTACTCCACCTGGCTTTTCAACTCTGTGGGTGACAGGCTTGTGCAATCAGACCACGGGGAGACTCCACCTTGGACTTGACCCACCTCCTGTCGTTAGCCACGCTCTTTCCCGTTCAAGCCCCGCCTTAACCCAACCTGTCATCTGTCAGTCCCAAACCCCACCCCATCCTGGTCACTTCATGGGCCCGCCTCCTCGCCTGTCACGCCTGCCCCCCTCCCGCCTCTGTCAATAAAGGATCCACCCCGCTCTCCTGCCACACCCGGCCCCGCCCCTTCTACTTCACGCTACGGTCCCACCCCTCCTGCGAGTCAGCTCCTCTCCTCCCCGAGCACCTGAGCAGCGCTCGCCTTTCCCCTACTCGTGCCTTTGCTCACCCTGGTCCCGCTCCCAGAAGGCACGGCTCCGGCCCTCGGGGCAGCCCCGCCCCGCCTGCCCAAGCCCCGCCCACCCTCCAGGCCCCGCCCTCTCTCCTAAGGCCCCACCCCGGGCGGCCTGTTTTTCGCCCCCGAGCTCCCCCAACTACCGCAAAGACGGTTACAGCGCTCGGAACGAGGCGCGATGGGGCTTCCTGAGGAGCGGGGCCGGAGCGGCAGTGGCAGCGGGGGCCGGGAGGAGGCTGGCGCGCGGAGCCGGGCGCGGAGTTGGTCGCCGCCGCCCGAGCTCAGCCGCTCCGCGCACGTCTCCTCGCTGCAGCGCTACCGCGAGCTGCACCGAGTCTCCGTGGAGGAGCCGCGAGGTGAGGCCGGGCCCGCGCGCGCTGGGGGCGTCGGCGAGGAGAGGAATGGGCTCCCCGGGCAGTGAGGAATCGGGCGGGTTCCGTGGGGGAGTGGGGGTTCCGAGAGGAGGTCGGGGTTGCCTCGGGGAGTTGGGGACCCCCCTTGGGAAGTTGAGGGGTCCGTGAGGAGACGCAGGTTCTGTGCGGAAGAGATGGACGAGGGGTTCGGGGGGAGACGGGGATTCGAGGAGGGGGGAGACGGGGATTCGAGGAGAAGGAGCGTTCCGTTCTGTGGGGAGATGCGGGCTCCCTAGGAGCTGAGGACGTTCCTGGCGACGTGGGGGTTTCCCGAGATGTGGTTTCCGTGAGGAATGGGGGTTCTGTGAGGAGAGTGAAAGCTTCATGAGAAGAGGAAGACTCCTCAGGTGGAAAGAGGGGTTCCCAAGGCGAGGGGCACCCTGCGGAGAGGAGGCCCCAGGAGGACATTCCTGGCCCGCCCGGTTCACACCAGCTCGGCCCCTGCCTCCTGACGCCCGGAACACGCGAGGTAGTGTCCACGGCTGAGGGGCAGGAACCGGGCTGATTCCCGTGCTGGGGTTCCCACGGTTAGTAATTAAGTCCCAGAACTATTTTTCATATTTCAGCAATATTTAAATTATCCAACATAAGACTGAACAAGTCACATTTCAGTCAAGTTTTTTTTTTTTTTCTCTCCCCTAGTAAGCTGGGCTGGAAATAACTCAGAAACTCTGATAGACAGGTGCATGTCTTGAAGACTGAGCGAAGTTCCCTGCCTTTGCCCCTCAGTCTGAGGAAGGGATCAAAACTGTTGAAGGCAGCATGATGTTTGGCAGTGGCACAAGCCAGACATCCAACCCAGAAAAATCTGGATTTAGATTCTGGCTGTACCACTCATTTACTGGTTGGTCTTGGGCAGATTTCATATATATATATATATATATATATATATATATATATATATATATATATATATAGCAAAAGTGGAAATTTTTTGAGAAGCAAGCGGACTCCCACGTGGGGAGGGGGAAAGAGTCGCCTTGGGCAGATTGTTAAGCCTCTCTGAGATTCCTTTTCTTTATCTGTAAGATAGGGATAATGATACTGGTTTCATAGTTTCGTATGATGACAAAAGTGGGTGATAAGTAAAGTGTGCATTATAGAGTGTCTGGTGCACCTAGACATTCAATAAATGATGGTTGGTTTGATAATAAAAGCGACATGGATAAAACCATTACTGAATAATGCAAGACAGGATTGAATCAAGTGTAGAGCCGTTGGTTGCTGCAGGCAGTGTCCAAGTTTGAGTCTTTAGACCTCTTTTCACTTCTCTTCCTCTCTATGTTTTATCCCGTTGTGATTGTATCTGTTTCCCAGGGGTGAGCTATAACTGCCACAATAATAGCTCCTGTTCTGTACATTTAGCTCTGAACCCAGGTTCTCACTTATGCTCTGGCTCCAAATTTCATAGATCTGTAGACCATTTTATTCACACGTCTTTGTTATACCATATTCAATATAACTGTGACTGGGATTTACCAATTTTCCCTCCCAAACCGGCACGCCTACCTAATTTCCTAATCCCTGCCAGTGTCTCTATCGCAAACTGTAAACCTCTCATCATGCTCTCCCCTAATAAGGTCCATTTATATATCTTATTTATAGGGTTCTTCCTGCTTACTAACCAGAAATCATGTTTGACTTGATGTAGAGACTGTTATCAACCACATTTCACAGAGAAGGAAACTGAAACTTAGAGAGGATAACTAACTTGGACAAGGTGACAAAGCTACTTAGTGGTAGAGCTGGGATTTGAACCACGGTAGTCTTTCTTTATTGAATTTATTGGGGTGACATTGGTTAATAAAAGTATGTAGGTTTAAGGTATGCAATTCTATAATACATCATCTGTATATTATATTGTGTGTTCACCATCTCAAGTCTCCTTCCATCACCATTTATCCCTCCTTTACCCTCTTCTACCTCCCCCCACCCCCTTTCCCTCTGGTAATCACCATACTATTGTCTGTTTATGAGTTTATTTGTGGTTTGCTTAATCCCTTTACCTTTTTCCACCTTGCCCCCCCCAACCCCCTCCCCTCTGACAGCTGTCAGTCTATTCTCTGTATCTACGAATCTTTTTATTTTGTTTGTTAGTTTGTTTTGTTCATTAGATTCCACATATAAGTGAAATCATATGGTACTTGTCTTTCTCCAGGTCTGTCCATGCTGTTGCAAAAAGTAGGATTCTCTTCTTTTTTTTTTTTTTTCAGCCAAGTAGTATTCCATTGTGTAAATGTACCACAGCTTTTTTATTCACTCATCTACTGATGGGTGCTTGGGTTGCTTTCAAATATTGGCTATTGTAAATAATGCTGCAGTGAACACATGGGTGCATATATTCTTTTTGAATTAGTGTTTCTGGTTTCTTCGGATAGATTCCCAGAAGTGGAATTGCTGGGCCATAAGGCAGTTCCACTTTTAGTTTTTTGAGGTAACTCCATACTGCTTTCTACAGTGGCTGCACCAATCTGCATTCCTACCAACAGTGCACAAGGGTTCCCTTTTTTTCACATCCTTGCCAACAATTGTTGCTTGTTGATCCTATATAATAAAAGCCTAATATGCAAATTGTCCCTACGGGTGGGAGTTCGACAGACAGGGAGTTAGACATGTGCTGACCACCAGGGGGCGGCATGGAACATGGCAGGCGTTGGAGACGAGGCGCTGGCAGCAGGTGGTAGTGGAGGCACTGCCGTCCCCAATGGGCCCTGACGAGAGTGGGACTGCAGCGGGATGGTGGAGCAGGTGAGCGGTGGCACCAGGCCAAGGCGGGAGCTAAGGGTGGCAGAGGCAGGCAGCCGGAGAACGGAGGCCCCGGCTGGCAGCCGGCAGCCACTAGGCACCTTACCTGTGCACAAATTTTGTGCACTGGGCCTCTAGTTTATTAATAATAGCCATTCAGACAGGTGTGAGGTGATATCTCATTGGGTGTTTTTTAAAATTGATTTTTGAGAGAGAGAGAGAGAGTGAAAAAGAGAAACATCAATTAGTTGCTGCCTCATGCGCCGCAACCCTGGATCAACCCGTAACCTGGGTATGTGCTCTGACTGGGAGTCAAACCAGTCACCTTCTAGTGTATGGGATGGTGCTTCAACCAACTGAGCCACACCAGCCAGGGTTTATTGTGGTTTTAATTTGCATTTCTCTGATGATTGATGATATTAAGTTCTTTATAAATTTTGGATATTAACCCCTTATCAGATGTATCATTGGTGAATATGTTCTTCCCTGCAGTGGGCTGTCTTTTCATTTTGTTGATTGTTCTCTTTACTGTGCAAAACTTTTTAGTCTGATGTAGTCCCATTTGTTTATTTTTTCTTTTGTTTCCCTTGCCCAAGGAGATATATCAGAAAAAATATTGCTACGAGAAATATCCAAGATTTTACTGTCTATGCTTTCATCTAGGATTTTTATGGTTTTGAGTCTAACATTTAAGTCTTTCATCCATTTTGAATTTGTTCTGTGTATGATGTAAGAAGATGGTCTAGTTTCATTTTTTTGCACGTATCTGTCCATTTTTCCAAACACCATTTATTGAATAGACTATCTTTACCTTATTGTATGTTCTTGCTTCCTTTGTCAAATATTAGTTGACCAGAAAGGTGTGGGTTTATTTCTGGGCTCTCTAGTCTATTTCATTTATCTATATATCTGTTTTTATGCCAGTACCAGGCTGTTTTGATTACTATGGCCTTGAAATTATGTTTGATATCAGATAGTGTGATTCCTCCAACTTTGTTTTTTTTCTTCTCAAGATTGTTGTGGCTAATCGGGTCTTTTGTGGTTCCATATAAATATTTGGAATATTTTTTCTAGTTCTGTGAAATACACCATTGGTATCTTAATAAGAATTACGTTGAATCTATAGATTGCTTGGGTAGTATGGACATTTTAATTATGTTAATTCTTCTTATCCATGAACATGGTATATGCCTTCACTTATTTGTATCTTCTTCAATTTCTTCAGTGTCATAATTTTCTATGTACAGGTTTTTTACATCCTTGTGACCATGGTAGTCTTGCCTGAAGAACCTATATTCCTAAGAGCTATGCTATTCCTCTTCCCTGACTCCACAATCTGTCTTTCTCCAAATTCTGTCAAACATTATTTCAAAATGCCTCTGAGATTACCTTTATTCCCATTTCCATAGACCTTTTTAGTTCAAGGAAGCAGCCTCCTAATTGGTTCTCTCCTCCTAGTCTCACCCACCTTCAATTTTTGATATATTTATCTAGACACTGTTAGATCAATATTCTGGAAACACTGCCTTCTTATGTCACTTGAAAAACTTTTAATAGTTTCCTATTTTCCACAGTTTCAAATAAAAATTCTTTTTTTCAAGGTCTCTGGATAACTAACCCCACTCCACCTCCCTATCCTTATCTCCCACTACTCCCTACTACACTCCTCATTCTAGACAAGTCATTCTCATTGATATACTGAACACCCAAAAGTCCCTTTCCCACCTTCTTGCTTTTGCCCATTTCCTTCTGCTCCTGTAGTCAAACCCCACCAATTCCACAAAACATTCCCTGATTATCTGAGTCTGTGCTCATCTTTTCCTCTTCTGAACTTCGTCAGTACTTAAAATGTGTACAACGAAACATCCAAATTTCTGCATCCCCCACCCAAGAATAAAACCAAAACAACTGAAAAACAAAACTAAGTGATTATAAAACTCAGTTTTCTTCACTTCTTGTTGATGGACACAAATGCAGTTCATAACTAGTTTTACATTCTCTGTGTCTACTATTATCACTTAAAACATTTTTGAGTGTACACATGTACTCAATATAGATGTAGCAAATGAACTTTAGAGTCAGATCTGATTTTGTATTCTGGTTTCTAGCTGTGTGGTCCTTGGGAGACTTTCCTGTGTTTCCTGAGCTTAAGTTTTCTCATCTATAAAATTAGGATAATTAATGATTATTTCATAGGGCCATGTAAAGATTAAAAGAGATTAGCCCAGTCCCTGGTACATGAATGGCATTCACTAAAAGGCCAGTTCTCATTCACTTTCTTCTTAATGGTCATTTAGTAGTCTATTGTATTACTACTAGTATTACTAATTTTCACCAGTTTGGGTTTTTTTCATTGTTGGGTTTTTGGGTTGTTTCCAGTTTTACTAGCATAAATAGTGGTCTATAAACATCTCTTTACTAATCACTTTTTTCCTTTGGGATTATTTTCTTGGAGTGTATTCCCCAAAGTTGAATTATCACATGAAAAGGTATATAAATTTTTATGGCTATTGTCAGGAATTGCCCTGTCATCCACTAAGATTGTACTGATTTCTTACAATGCCATTATTATATAAGATTATCTGTTTCCTAAGGCCACTTAGGCATTAGATTCAATTTTTTTAAATCTTTGCTAGTTTTTATAGGTATACTAGAGGCCCGGTGCATGGATTCATGCACCGGTGGGGTCCCTCAGCCTGGCCTGCGCCCTCTCACAGTCCGGGACCCCTTGGGGCATGTAGCAGTGCGTGAAGCGGTAGGCGGCCGGGGAGGAGCCCAAGCTAGGGCTCACCAGCCATGAGCCCGGCTTCTGGCTGAGCAGCACTCCTGCGTTGAGTGTCTGCCCCCTGGTGGTCAGTGCATGTCATAGCTACCAGTCAACTGGTCACTTAGGCTTTTATATATATAGATAATGGCACTTAGGATGATTTAATTTGGATTTCTTTAATTGATTGCAAATGGTACATTATGCAAGCAATTACATTGTCTTATACATTCAAAACCAACTATGTACATTGTATAAACTGAATCATATAACCTTGAGCAAGTCACTTTACATCTATGAATTTGGTTTCTTTTTCTCACCTGAGGATATTTTCCCCCCATTGATTTTTAGAGAGAGTAGAAGGAAGGGAGGGAGGGGAAGGAAGAGGAAGAGAGAGAGAGAGAGATGTAAGAGAGACATGTACATCGGTTGCCTCACACATGTACTCCTACTGGCACAGGGGATCAAACCTGCAACCCAGGCACATGCCCCAGACCCGGAATCGAACCCAAGACCCTTTGGTGCGTGGCTGACACTCTAACCATTGAGCATACCAGCCAGGGCTGAATTTGTTTTCTTAACACTAAAATGAGGGGATGATACTCTCTAAAATTCCTTCCATTGTTATGGTTCTAGGTGTCTTTCTCTCCTCTAGCTCCTGATTCAGTACTGAGAATATCCTAAGTGCTCTGCAATTATATATTTTACCTGTTGATTACATTTTCTCCAGAGATTCAGACAAATATTTTAAGATTGCAAATTTTATCATGTCCCTCTCCTGCTTAAAATCCTACAATGACTTTCCATTGCTCTTAGGATAAATACCAAGTTCGTTACCATGCCCAGAAAGATTGTATGATCTGCTCACTTTATGCATCACTTCCTGCTATTCTTTCTCTGATTCTCAGTGCTTCAGCCTTAAGGAGTTCCCCTTAACAGTATACCATTGGTTCCTTTCCATCCCATAGTACTCTCTTTCCTTGTGGGGGAGTAAAGAAAAACTTCTATTCATCTTTCAGATTTTAGCAAAAATATCTTCCTCAGGGAAGTTCAAGTCTTGGCTTAGTAACTATAACCTTGGGCAATTTAAAAAATATATATATATACACATATATATATTTTAATTAATTTCAGAGGGAGAGAGAGATAGAAACATCACTGATGAGAGAGAATCACTGATCAGCTGCCTCCTGCACGCCATACACTGGGGATTAAGCCTGCAATCCAGGCATGTGCTCTTGACTGGAATTGAACCTGGGACCTTTCAGTCCGTAGGCTGACACTCTATCCACTGAGCCAAACTGGCTAGGGCACCTTGGGCAATTTTAAATCAATAAAAGGATAATGAAAATAAGGCCATCTCCTAGGACTGTGGTAAGGACTAAATGAAATAATATGAAGAGCTTAAAGCAACATCTGGCACAGAACAGGTAACACTTGGGCAAGTAACAATAGACTAAAGAGCAACCTGGCTGTCGTGGCTCAGTGGTTGAGTGTCGACCTATGAATCAGGAGGTCCCAGTTCGATTCCCAATTGGGGCATTTGCCCAGGTTGTGGGCTCAATCCCCAGTGTGGGACGTGCAGGAGACAGCCAATCAATGATTCTCTCTCATCATTGATCTTTCTCTCCCTCTCCCTTCCTCTCTGAAATCAATAAAAATTTTTTTTTTAAAAAGCTATTCACTAAATAATTGCTGAGAGTGAGTGTACAAATTAAGACAATGACATGGTCATGGGAAGCTCTGTGGGTAAAGGATTTCTTCCTTTCACTAATTAATTCATTAAAAAAATTGCTTACCTTGTGCTAGGCATTGTGATAAGCCCTGGGTGGCTGCAATTTGAATAGATGGCAAAAAATGAAGTGGGATTTTTGAGGAGAGAAAAAAGAAATTTGAGTCAAGATTCAGCTCATGGGAATAGATGGAGGGTTAGGAGAGTGGTGGATGATAAGATTAGACAGGTAGAGGAAGGAGCCCAGGTGGTAGGTATTAGAGTACAAGGCAGGGAAGTTGTGACTTGGTCCTGTGCATAGACTGGCAAGACATCTGAGGATAAATATGTCTGAGAAGCTTTGTGATGTTGGGCTTCTCTTTCTGTTGCAGAGTTTTGGGGAGACATTGCCAAGGAATTTTACTGGAAGACCCCTTGTCCTGGCCCATTCCTCAAGTACAACTTTGATGTGACTAAAGGAAAAATATTCATTGAGTGGATGAAAGGAGCAACTACCAACATCTGTTACAACGTACTGGATCGAATTGTCCACGAGAAAAAACTTGGTGACAAAATTGCTTTTTACTGGTAAAAACATCTATCTTATAGTCTGTGGTAGATAAAAAGTCATCCTTCACATTATAGTATAATGTTTCGTAGTTCATGAAGTGCCTTAAAATCCATAAATTCATTACAACAACCTGGTACAGTAAGCAAACTACATATAGTTAATTTAATGTCTCAGGTGAGGAAAAATACCTCAAGGAAGTTATTAAAATCACATAAATAGCATGTGACAGAACTGATATTCAAAGCCAAGTGTTCTGACTTCTAGTCTGGTGTTCTAGTCTGGTGTTCTTTCCTCTCCAACTTCTAGCTGGAGAGAAAAGAGGGAAAAGAGTAAATGGAAAAGAACAGGACTAAGTAACTTTCTTATTTTTGCTTTGGGAGAGAAATTGGTGTTGGATTTTCCACTACTACCACCACCACTGTGCTCAAGTTCTTTTATTTTATTTTTTTTCTTTTTAAGAATGGTAGGTATAACTAAAGAAAGATGTTTCATGAATGTAGGTTTTGGGTTTATTAAAAAATGTTAAGCTCCTTTAGATAAGAAATCAAAATTCTCATAAAATTAAATTACTAAAATATCATTACCTCACTTAAAGATATTAACCACTAATCCCTTAATATCACAAATATCCAGACAGTGTACAAAATTTTCCAATGGCCAGGAATCTTTTTTTTTTAAAGCTGATTTGTTTAAATCAGAAAGTCCACACATTATATTTAGCTAATAGATGTCTTAAATCTCTTGTGATTTAAAGGCTTTCCCGCCTTTTCCTGTCATATATTTGTGACGAAGCCAGGTCCGATATAATCTCTAACAGTCTGGATCTTGCTGATTATATCCCAAGTGTTGTTCTACAGGTTCCTCTAGCTGTCATGTTTTCAGTCACTAATTCCTAAAAGCTATATTGAATGCTTTAGTTTTATATTTTCTGCCTTATCTACCAGCCTTCTAAAAAAAATGTTAATCGAATGAACAACAAAATGGAAAAAAGGTTAGAAAATACAAAGAAAAAAAGTAACCAAAGGGCCACAGATAACCTTGCAATGACTTAACCAAGTAAAAGTGGGGCAGCTCTCCATGGTACGACATATTAAGAGGTTGCAAGTGTTGTTTGACTTCTAACCTAAATGGGCTCTTGCACCCTCTACTGCCATTAATGACATTCTGTGTTCTCCTACACGATCTACTAGGTGGACAATGGTAACACCTACACACATCTGAACCATCTATGACTAATCCTAAGACTCTACCTAGCACGTTTGTCATTAATTAGTTCCTACTATTTTAGAAGGACCACATAAAAACTGGTGAACTATGGACTATCCTTAAACTGGAGGACAGAAACATAAGTCAATCCCACTTGAGCAGGAAGAAGAAACGATTGACATCCCAGAATAAATGATCAATTATGTGAAAAAAAGTTGAAATGTAGGAAATCCCATTCTAATATATTAAAGTTAGTTCACCAACTCTTAAATATTTGAGATTAAATGATGTAGGAATAACTGTAACAGGCTCATAGCTGAGAAACATGGATTCATGACATAATGTACACAGAAGGGATAAACATTAATAAATCCTCATGAGCTTGGAAATCCAACATGTTAGTAACAAGTGTCATAGATTTGCCAAGGAGAACTAGACAATCTCCTCCGCCCAACCCCAAGAAAGTGCTGTTACTATCTGGTCAGTGCATCAGAATCTCCAAGTAAAAGATTCTACAAATACCAACTATGTCCACGAACTAGCAAGTTTTTATATGAACAAATGGAGAAGACGATTCAACCTTCACTGGCGTTTCTGCCAGCGTCAACCAACCAGCCAGTAATAAAAATATCCCCTTAGATTAGTACAGCCATTTACTATTTTCAAAGCACTCTGACAAATTTCAGAGCAAATGACAAGTGACAAAGAGAAAGTAAACCAGGGAAAGAGTGGGAATTTCATATATTTTAGATATAAAGTCAGATTTTAGAAAACTAAACTTTTAAGAGAAAAAAAGCATTGAGAACTGAACTCATTATAATCTTTCAATAACTACATAGTCACGTTAAAGAGCTTAATAGTAAAAACAGGTGCACTGTGTTCCAGGAAATGAGGATACAATGAGAGAGCAGGGTTTTCCAAAGAAAAAAAAAAACTAAGGCTGTTTCTTCAAGAATCTTTTAAACAGATTCTCAGTCCTTTTTTCTGCCCCCGAAAAGTTCAGGGATATGTACACACTCGCTGATAACAATGACTCATGACTTATTTAGGGATTTATTTTGATTAACAACAATGGAAAAAGCAAATTCTCCTTGAGAGTGTCAAGCTGGCTGAGCATTCAAACCGTAGGGGGGAAATTATTTCAATTAGAACTTAATTTACTTGAAATCAGCAGCACACAAAAGTTATTTTTAAGGAGGGATGGGATGGGAGGAAGAACTGGATGAAATGAAGTCTGTGGTCAGCGAAGAACAATAGGAGGGGGAAAGTAACAAGGCAAAAAGTAAACTTTGTGTAATTCCTTAAAAACTTCCAGATGAAACAGACATGTCATTAACCAGAATGTCTGGGGATATCAGTAAGGGTACCAATACTCTCCCCCAGGACATTCTGTAAATGACACCCGGAGACACAATGATTGCCTGCGTGGCCCCTGGCTGTGCATCAATATGGGGGCAATTCCTATGCTGTTGCTGACATTTTTGTTAGGCCATCATCTCTGCAATTAGGAATATTTGCCAAATTGAATATCTGATGCAGATGTCTATGACAGTGAAGGAGAATTTGGCCAGTGGCTATGTACCACTAAGAAGAATGAAGGGCGAGAGAAATATTTGTGTCAGAAAACATAAAGAACTTGAATCAACCATGAGCACTGAACAGAAATTTCAGAGTCAAATAATCTCAAAGCTAGAAGAGTCCTTGAAGTCCATCTATTCTGAAATGAGTAAACTTAACTCTAGAAATTCAGGTTTCCTTTTTCTGCCTTAGAGCGCAAACAGCTCCGTTGTGATACAGCCCAGCTACGGAAGAACTCAAGCGTGCTACAGTTCAACTAGGAAGCAGCATGGCTGTGAAGCCGCACAGCTGTGAGGAGGCCCGTCTAGACAGCTCTGCTCTTAGGAGGAAAGGGAAAGAGCGCTCTCTCTGTGCTCAAGTTCTTAACAAATATCTCATTTGATGCTCACAACAACCAAGAATGCACTATTTATTTTCCTCATTTCACATATGTGAAAACTGAAATTCTGAGACATTAATAAGTGACTTATCCAAAGTTATACAGCTAGCAAGAAGTGGGCTGAGATTCAAACCCAGGTAGTATAATTCCAGAGCTTACAGGTTTGACCATGACACTATGCTATCCCTCTAATTCCTTTCGTTAGTCTCTCAACAGCTTTGCAAAATATATATTGTTAGCTCCACTTTACAAGTGAAGAAATGAAGCACTGAAGGTTGCACAGTGAATAAGATCATAGAATAAGTGATAGAGCCAGGATTAAAAACCAAGTCTATCTGACTCCTTGCTTGTAAAAATAGACCATGCTGCCTCCCCAGCAGGAATTTTCTATGAGCCCCTCTTCCTGGCAACATAACTCTACAAGAAGTACTAATATACTGAACCCAAATAGGACCTTAAAATTCCAGTAATTGGGATGTTGCTTCTGCCACCATCTATGAGCACTCTGAGAACTGATCCTATTTTTAATTGAGCCAGTTGGAGCAGACTGAATGTGTCATTAAAGAATTAAATTTGTACTCGGTCAAAATTTGCCCAGTTTATGTGATATAGTGAGAAAAGCCCTAACCTGAGAGACAGGAAATTTAGATTCTCATTCTAACTCTGCCATTCACCTGCTGTGTAAGTACAGGGAACTCTCTGAGAGTCAGTTTTCTCTGTCATAAAATGGGGATAATAATCCCATCCTTATCTTTCTCCTTAGATAGTTATGAGAATCAAATAAAAGGTGAAATACTTATTTATTTATTAGAAAACACTGACAAATGTGAATGAGTGTATAATCACATTGCCATTGCTCAATTTGGGATCACTATGCCACTGAAACTCATGGTCTATATCTGTTTAAATTTTCTTTAGCTCCAGCCAACACTTGAGCCCACTTCTTAGGTTTATTAAGGATCAGAAAACCTTTAAAGATCTGCACAGGAGATGCTTGTGTCTGACTCCCACCCCACCTCTTGCCCCGGGTTTGAAATAATGCAGGTGCTTGGTGCTCCAGAATCCTGAGGTCCTTTCTAGTTTCTCACCATCCATACCTGAACAGGCTCCAGAGAGTCTCTCTTTCCCTATTTGTAAGATGAGGAGAGTAGACTAGATCAGTGTTTTCCAAAGAATGCTCCAGGAATCACTGATTACTAGAGATATAGTAAAGTCTCCAAGAAGCCCCACAGTAAGCACATCTGATTAACTTTGTTAACATGAGATTCCCACATTTATTTGAGCCCCAACCATTTATGGCAGCATGCTATTAATATCATAACAAGAAATATTGCCCAGTCGGTGTGGCTCAGTGACTGAGCATTGACCCATGAACAAGGAGGTCACGGTTCCATTCCCAGTCAGGGTACATGCCCAAGTTGCAGGCTCAATCCCCAGTAGGGAGCATGCAGGAGGCAGCTGATCAATGATTCTCTTGCAACATTGATGTTTCTAACTCTCCCTCTCCCTTCCTCTCTCTGAAATAAATAAAAACATATTTAAAAGAAGAAGAAGAAATATTTCATGGAACACCAATTTAGGAAGTACTGGATTAGATCATCTCTAAATTTATTTTCAGTGCAAAATTCTGCAACTCCGTAACAAGACATCTTCACTCCATCTTTACAATGATCATTCAACCAGCAAGAATTGTTAAAGTCATTGGGTACTTAGCCCTATGTAGGTGTTATGGATACAGGGGTAGAAGAATGGGAGACAAGTTCCATATGGGCCATTATTATTCAATTCTTTTATGTTCACGGCAAAGCAAAAGCAAACTACAAATAAATCACATTTGTTATAAGAAAGTAAAGTACAAATATGCAAGATATGTGGTTACTTCCCTTTGTTACCTCCATATTTTATACAATATGCTATATTGCCATATCTTCATCTATTTTTTAGAAAGTATTTTTCTTATTTTAAATCTTTAAAATTTACAGATTTTAAATCCTATCCCCTTCCTCTGAGATTCATTTGTCTGTTCCATTTTCCATGTCTCTGATTCTATCTTATTCATAAGTTTATTTTGTTCATTAGATTTCTTGTTTGTATATTTTTATTTTTAGATTCAATTGTTGATAGATATGTATTTATTGACATTTTATTGTTCATATATATTTTCTTTCTCCTCCTCCCCTTCCTCCTCCTCCCCCTCCCGCCTCCCCCTCCCTCTGCCGGTCCTAATCAGACGCGTCGGTGGCGTGAAGGCAGGACATCTGTAGCTTGTACTGCGTGTTTCACTTCGTTGCGGGCTTTTGTGCTTAGGGGAGTTGGTGAACTGGTGGGTGTGGGGGGGGTATGGTTTTTTTTGGTTCTGGGGGGGGGGGGGGGGGGGGGG